>NC_088685.1:199205746-199305746 GCF_028017835.1 Emys orbicularis
CTGCTTTTACCACAGTTGGACACTTCCATTTCATCTTTTCATGGGGGAATTAGCAGAGTTTTCAGGAAACAATACCAGCACCGCTCTTTTCAATTCAAAAGGGGGGAAAAATTGGTGAAGACAGAGAGATGTTCATAAAGGCATCTGTTACTTCCCCTAATTAGTGACATTTCTGTCTTATGTTCTTTGACTTCTTTTTACAATTTTTATCAAAACCTTCCCCACCTCTTGCAAACCTAATTCTATTTTAATGCCCACTATTAAGATAATGAACTGTGATGGCAGTACACCATCAAATGAGAGAACGTCTGGAGTTTTATCACCACTAGCTCACATTGCTGGGGACTTCAGAGCAATGCATTCCTTGTAGAGATTTCTTGGTGGTGGGTTTTTTTTTTTTTTTGCTCTTTATGCAAAGACTGAGGTCAAGGCGAGGTCATGGCTATACAGTAATTGAACTTATAATCCTGTTTTCCCCTGCTAGGCCTGACCATTTACGGCAAACATCTTGTTAGATTGTAATGACTGTACTACTCAAAAATCCCCACTACAAATGAAAAGCAGCTCTTTTGAAATAAAAATAGTTAATATTTGTCATCTAAAATAATATTCATAGCATTTTTAACTCCTAAACTCAATTCGTTTTGGAACTGTTGTTATGATGAAAATGATATTCAAATTGAATACAAGTAAAATAGAAAACCAACACACATAATACAAAATAAATCTCACCTGAGTCTATTCTGAATACAGCCTTAATGGAATTAAGATCATAATCAATGAGCTAGAGTAGAACTTCACTCTCTCTCATTTAACTAATCAGCAAACCCAATGAACATCACCTCCAAAAAAAGTCAGCATAACCCAACTTCTCAGCAAAGATTTAAGAGTGCTCTAGAGAGGTCTCCTTAAGAAGACTGCCTTATTTTTACAAACTATACTTCAGTATTTACTAGTGGAAAAGGAGTGTTATAAGTAAAAACAAACTATACTTGGCAAAATAAATCACCAAAGTACATTTTGTGAAGCAATATTCTTAACTTGTCTTCACTGTGTGTTTGCCACACATTAGCAAGATCTTTATTGTAATAAAATTAAAAGGTACCACAGCATTCCAGCATGAATCTGGTGTGACTTCTGCTTGTTCTAAACTGATATGGAACAATGATCACAAAATATAGAACTTTATGTTGTTTGTAATCTTTAAAGGAGACATCTATAGTATAGCACACTTAGTTTCCTCAGATTTCACTTTCCTGACTGACTTCCATTACATAAGTTCTCAGAAAGTTAATCAAGATGTGAATTATAATCAACCTTGTCTTGCCAAAATGTACTCTGGAAGCATTCTATACTCACACACATACACAAGGCCCTATTCTGTAAATCTTACACATAAATTAGGTCATACTTTAATCAGTACCAGTTCTGTATCAATTTTTATACACACTTCTAATACAAAAAATTAAACTACAACAAACTGTGCTGCAAATCAGTTCATCATTATCTTGGACAAACCATGAAAATTAGAATCATGTGAGCAGAAGGTTAGACTAATTCTCCATTCTCATTACAAGCACAGGTGTGGCACAAACACCATGTAAAAAAGGCAATTAAAATATCTGCTCCCCCCCCCCCCCCCATTAGCTGTCTTAGCTCCATGACCAATTAGAAAATTGTTTAATACCAGGAACCTGGCATTTGAAGAAAGCAATTTTCATAGCAACTCATAAGAAAAACAACAAAGAAATAAGGTATTTATTTTGGTAAGCCCAGAAGGCTTTTGCTTTTCGTATGTGCATCCCACCCTTGTACTGCACAGACTTCTAAATACCTGACAGAGTAGGAAATCCTGGGAGAATAAGGGGCCTTTCCGGTAGCCATCTGAGATTGGGGAGCAGTTTTATGCTTGCTAGTTCTCCATAAAAACCCTCATTTAGGAAAATCTTTTCACCCAGACCAAGAAGCACACAGCTAAACAGCTTAAGTAAACTGAGAACATTTACTAGTACAAATAACCAAACTTTTCAACCTTCCCCCTTCTCCAAAGGACACACATTATTAGTAGATTAGGTAGCTGGAATCTTACTTCAATAAACTGTTTAGTCTGGTATTTCCCAATACTTATACATAAGACCTGTCTAAAATAAAACACATTCTCACCTGTTTGTCCCACACTACCACTCAGGATGTCTACTTTCAGTACATTTTACACACAGGCACTTCCTTAAACATTCTCATATGTATTTTGTATGAGAAGATAGATTCTGCAAAACAGCCATGTGTTTGGATGCCTCAGGGGTGAATTCAGATGCAAGAACATTTTCCTTCTGGGCAAAGTAATAAAATGACATTCTTGCTCCTCCCACTAGAAGTCAAACTGAGGTCAGCTCCCCATCCTTGTATCTGTTTAAATAAACTGGTCCAGCTGTTTGTTTCCAAAATGCCCTTTAACCTTCTGTCCCATCCTCCCTGTCTTTGTAACAGAATGCTTTGCTTTGCATTATAGTAGATTCCAAACTACTATGCATTAAAAAAGTATCCACTTTAAAGTTTCTTTATTTTTCCTGTGAACCCAAAAGAACACATTAGATTAAAATAGGAATAACTGTTCCGCTTTCAGAGAGCAGAATGGGATTCAATTATATCTACAAATCACATCTTAGGGCTGTTCACAAAAAAAGAAAAATATTTAGTTATGTTTGGAAAAGGAAAATGTATTTAGGAATAAAACCTCTCCACCACAGTTTTTAATAAAGAAGGGCCAATAGCAAGATGACTACTTGAATTTGCAAAATTCTTGTTCAATACAATGATAGAAGCCCTGGTAGCAACAAAATGGTGTTACAAAAAAGTTAACAACAACAAAAAATCCTCCAATTGTTCCTAGCACTCACATCACTCTCATTTCACCCCTCGTTAACATTCAATTACTTTTAAAAATGTTTCTGTTTTAAAAATGCAGAGGGAACCAGGACTAATGCTTTTTAAAAAAAGTATTTACTTGTAAAACAAATGCTTATTCAAAACTAATTTTCTCCAAATACAAATCTTCTACCAACTCCTATAACAAATTATGGTTCCATTCTGGCAAACACTTAACCTCATACTTAAAACATAGACATAATTTTACTCATGTTAGTAAAGTTAAGCACATGCTTAAGTGTTTGCATAAGGAGTGTTTATTTCCACACTACACCATGTGTCAATAAAGTTACTCTGATGCAGACTCTTTCCCCCTTGAATAGCAGAGTCAATAGCTGCTTATAACTAATGTGATTTGTCAAAGTGCAAGTCAGACCTGCCACCAAACTGAAAAAAGTTAACACATTGTGTGGAATTCTGCAAAACAATGCATATGCAAATGGATATTTTTGTGAGGGGAAGAGAGTTGAACAGTTGGGTAAATGTACAAGCTCAGAGAGGCTGAATTATTTTTTTTAAGTTAATCTCATTTTCTTTTCCCTTTAGATACAACAGCTTCTATTCTCCCTTTGCTAATCAGGCAAGAATGAACAAAAATCTATTTGTGTAGCTTCTCCCCACTCTAAAGAGAACCAAGAGGCAACACTCTTTTTTAAATATGCATTTTGTTGAACTGTTTTCTTTTAGACTTTTATTCTCCAGTGGTAACTGTAGCTCTCCCCTATTTAAAGGTCTCACCATTGTGACAATGAGCATCTCTGGTCACATGGATAAGACTCAGACCAAAGCCCAGTGATGCAGCAATCCGCCTTTGAACTTTGACCTTCAGCTCGCCTGCCTTCACTGCAATAAACAAGTTTTGTTTCCTCTCATTGAGAGGCAGCATCACCGGTGATGACAAAAACAAAACAAAAAAACAACCCACCCTTTACCAGCCAATAATTTTAAGGTGAAACAGGCTAAAATGCACCAGCCAGAAAGTGAGTATTTTCACTAAGTCACAAAACCCTTCTAAAAGGCACATTTTGCTAGATTCATGTTACAGCTTGCCTGACGTTTTTCACATAAATCTGCTCTTTTTCCTCTTGCTGCACCTCCCTTTGTTGCTTGTGTAGTCATCTGCAGCGCTCGCTGAAAAAGTGTGTATTTCACACTTCTGTCCATTAAATAAAATGAGGCCCTCCCTTGCTATCACAGTTTTCTAAAGTCACCTTTGCTTGTGACTTTACTTCATGGTCAGAGACTTCCAGTCTTCAGTGCGAGCCCCCTAAAGATAGATGTTTAGACTTGATGGCGCATATAAATTTAATCCCACCTGCCCTCCCAAAATACAAACATTTTTACAATATTGCCAGTCTCTGAGCCCTTATGTTGTTCCCTGTCAATTTCACACTGGAGAGTGGTGTTGGAATGCTGGCCAGGGGTTTGCATATCAGAAGTGGTGCTATTAAGTGCCAGAAAACACTCTGCTTCAATCATTTTGAAGCATGTTCTAGCAAACAGGTTTAAGGACTATAAGAAAACCCACAATACCTATAAAATGGCAAACACTATTGTTAAACCAATGCCTTTTGTATATCTCACTTTTAAAATGTACCTATCTACTTTGAAAAGAAAGAGGACTTTCAACTAAAGTATAAACAGGCCAACTAGGATCCATCCACATAAATACTTGTAACAAAGTACCTAGGGCTACCAATGATATCATTTTTACAATAGATTATTTCTATAAGCATTACCCTGCCTTCAGTTTCAGTCACCAAAACTGCCAAAAAAAAGCACTTTCAGGACTTGCAATATTCTATACCACTTACTGGTATCACTCATTTATTTAGTGTTTCCATAATTTTTTCAATTTAACACCTAATTTCTAGAATATTTAAATGTAAACTTGTAATAATCCAAGAGTAACAGTTTAGCATATTTCATTGCTGCTTTATTCCTAATTCCCAAATATTTTCAGTTTTTCTTGTTTATGTACTTTCCTGGGCCTTTTTAGGTAGTAATTAAAGAAAAAACATTTTTTTGCAGAAATCATTTTACAAAATTTTCATATTTCAAAGTCTAAAATGTGCTTTAAAAACAGCCTTAAAACCACATTCAAGAATAAATAGATCCCTCTCTAATTATAGATACACAGAGTAACTGGAGGTTTCCCAAATGTAATCATACTTCCCACCTCTAAAATGAGAAATAAATACAAAAAAAGCTCTTACTACAGTTAAAAAGTTTTTATCTTGAAGCTAGCTAGCAAGCTTAATGATCCATAACTACCATTCATTAACTTTCCATGCTTTCTACACTCCTTTTATTTGTGGAAAAAAAGGTTTCAAGACACTCAAGAAAGTTGATTCAATCTAAAGCAGACCTCATGAAGCCATGTTTGGCAACTTTTCTTGGTTTCTCCTCCTCCTCTGAAATGAAGACAGTCAGAACTGCAATTCATCATTTACAACACAAAATAGGGGAAGAGAGGGAAGAGAATACATGCTCTGCTAACCACTCACTTCAGAAACGTAATATCGGAATTTACTCAAATCACAGCAAGTCCATCAATCAGATGTATCAAAGTTCTCCCTGAAGCTTAGTTTTCTTCCTTTGGCAGTACTGGAATGTTTGTCAAATGAGAATACGGAGGGTTGGGTATTGTGTAAGATAATATTTAAGAGTGAACTACAAATAAAATACTATGCAAAACTAGTGATGAAAAACCACTAATTAGCTGACAAATTTGATGTAAAGCACTAATGAAAGCCATGTGCTGTTCTGCAATTTTGTTTTAAAAATAGTTTCTGACTTCAAGCATTACTATGTGACCCTACAAATGTATTCATTTTGTGCATTCAGAAAAGTTTCTTTGAAGCAGGAAAGCGCTATTGATTCTCTTGCAAGCACAACCTGCTAATGTACCAAGCATATCAGCACAAAGATAGAAAGGATGAAGATGTGATCAGATATACACACCCAGTGTGTATGCCTGGCATGCCCTACATTTACTAGCCAGGCACATAAGAACTATGTCTTTTGTCAGAATCCTGCTTGATCTTCTTTGAATGCTACAAAATCTCCCTCTCTTTCCCCCCCACGCCCCATGCACCTTTTTGTTATTCACTGTGGGACACAACCACACTATGCCCAGCCCAAATAAAAGGAATGGTCTCTGGAGAGCTATGAAGGGGGTCAGGAAGGCATCCTGCCATTGAGCTGGATGGAGGAACTGCTCAGTTGCTATTACCACATCATGGTGGCAGTAGTGCCCACTCTTGATACATGCCCTCCAGAAGGAATGACAACTGTTGGGTCTGCATAGTGACAGATTCACCTGCTCCTGGTCCTGCTCCTCCCTTGACCCAAACCCTCACTTGCACCCAGGAAGTCCCCAAAGAGCACAAGGGTAGGGGACACCTGAGTGATCTCCCAGAATTCTACTCCTCTCCAACTTCCTGTGCCACTGAACCATACTAGATTTTCTGTGTCCAGGTGTCTATGGGGTTGGGGAGGGGCAGGCAGAAATCTCACTCCCTGACACCACAATTCTTGCAAAGAAGATACAAAACCACCTAAGTGGCCAACTGATGCAAAAGTAAATCCCCAAGTAGAGAAGAGCCAGCAGAGCTAATCCTCTGCTTTTCCCCAATCCTAGACCCCACTGTAGAAGCTCTCTGGTGATCCCCAGGTGCCACAATAACTCTATAAGGATCACTACAAGCTGCTATAAATTAGAACAGCATTAAAGTTGTTCTCACTTACACCAAGAGCTGAACTGATTCTTTACAGCCATGAAATAATACTATGGGCCAAGTTCTGGTCCATCACTAGAAATGGATGCCCAGTTTAAGACATTTCTAATCACCAGTGCACGTCCTACTCCCTGCTTCCAGCACAAATAATCTCCCTGAGTGGATGTATTGAGTTGTCTTTCATAGATTATAAAGCCAGAAGGGACCACTGTGAACATCTAGTCTGACCTATTCATCTAGTCTGAGCTTCCGTTTCACAGGCTTTGCTGGGTTATAGAAGCACATGCTGAAAGGTGCAGACCATACTCCTGGCCTCTAACCCCTGGAATATCCTTCAACATGCCTGCAGCAGAGTGTGTGTGTGGAGTGGGGCTCTTGCTGCAGGTTTTGAGGACAGCCAGAATGGGTGTGCAAATCTTCCATTCTGAACTTATCCTTCATCTGCGGCTTTTTTCACATGTGCCTACAGGCGGGAAAACCAAAAAATGGTCATCAGAGCTGGATGAATTCTAGATATAGGCCTGAATATAAATCCTGAATCCTAAAACACTGAACTAGGTCTGAACTTTGTAACTCAGGCCCAAGTCTGTTGCATACCAAAATCTACAGTACAATCAGGTTGGTCTTCAGAAGATAGCTTCAAACTGGCGACTTCGACTTTCTGCTCTATTGCATGGATTGTGCGGTGAAAGGATAATGTACTGAATTGGCTTTCAAATCTTATTGCAAACCATTGGCTATTTCTTTAAAAAGACTATTCCCTCTCAGGAATATCTTCTTCTGATCTGGTATTTCAATAACATCTATTTTTTGAGTTGAATGTAGTAGCAGTGTCTGATTTTGATCCCTGCTGTCCTCCTGTGTCCACACAAGAGACACATGCACAGGCAGCAGCAGTGCAAGTTTCCCCACTGACACTCTAAACTAGAGCTGGACAAAATACTTGCAACTCATCCATTCAAGCTTAGCCAGGGCTCTGAGATTCATTGCATTTATGGACATCGCAGCCTCAGCCTCAAAAAGCTTGTCAACGTAAGTGGGGGGCTTCTAGGGTTCCATCTGGCTTAGCGCATATACCATGAGCACCGCTTTAGTATGTAAAAGTCCCTCAGACAAACAATCAAAAAAGCATATAGAACTTCTCTTCCTATCTAGTCTAGTGTCTTGCCTTGACCCTGGATCTTCCCCTCCAAGAGGCTGGTGGCCCTCTTCTGAGGTCTGGTGGCTAGTCCACACAACAGGTTCTTTCCAGTTGGGAACCTTGTACAAGCCACTGTCCCCCACTCACTACTTATGATGGATCTTATGGGAGAGTGGGAAGATGCGCCCAGTCCTGTGGCCCACAGTAAAGAAGTTAGAGCAAGTAGACTGCTCACACTACTAGCTGCTGGCTCAAATGAGCAGGGGCTGAGAAATGCTCTTGTGCGTGGAGGCTACGGATCTCTGTATTATGTCCTGTCCTCCAGCAGACCACTTAGGAATTAAAGAACCAGTGTCCCATACCAGATGCTCCCACCCTAACAGGTCACTGGAGTGAGCTGAGAGCGGCCAACCAGACCCCTGAAGAGCCTCTTAGGGGCATACAGCGACAGAGCCTCTGAAAACGAGAATACAAATTGAAACGCTATAATTTGATTTGTGAATTCCACTTGGAATGAACCAGGTAGAGTCACCCGGCAACCCATGTCCTGGCCCTTTAGGTAGGAGAGGGTAGCTCTGTTTCCATGCTGATTTGGTCCTTGCTGTCATTGCTAAGACTACGAACAAAGGTGATAGTTGTGGTGGTGTTTTTGTGACGCAGACATCTGTTTAATAGAAACTGGTCTGAAACCACCAATTCTTTTTGCATTGACCATGAAAGAGCATCGGCTAGTAACAACTCTCAGAGACTACTGATCTATTTAAACATCACAGAATGTACTGTTTCAAAATTTTGTCTGGTAATGTGATTCCCATTTTGCTTGGAGATTAATTTCCATGAATGGATTCTCCTATTATTGTTGCTTAGGGAATCTCCCCACCATGACATTTTTTTAGGGCAAGGAGAGGAGAACTGATGTCCCCAGAAAGTGGTATGATCAAATGTACATGGGTAGGTCAGAGGAATGGCACAGAGGAAGGAGGCTTGGATGATCTTGAGGCACACAAAGCTTATCACAGCTAGGTCCTCAGCTAATCTAGATCAATGATGCTATGCTGATTTACACCAGCTGAGGAGTTGGCCCTTTTAGGGCCAGGGGTGGAATTATAACTGAATATTAAGAGGCAATGGATATCACAGCATTTTAACCACTGAAACTATTATATGACCTACATTTTGTTTAGGACTGCAGTGGTAGTATTTTTTTTTAAATGGTATCTGCTGTTTTCTTTTCTTTTTCTAAAAAAAGACCCAAAGGGATCTTTAAGTGTTTAATTCTAATACAGTGAAACAGAATTTCCGCAGGATTATTTAAGACCAGACTGGGCAAAAAGCACACCCTCAAAAGCACTTCCTTCCCATATGCCTCTGGCTCAGTTTCACTTTTGAGAAGAGAAAATTGTTTTGTTCAACAAGGAGGCAACATTTGCCCCATTTTTAATATTTCAGGTTGACTTTTTAACTACTCAAAAATGCAGTTTGTTCTATGTAGGTGCAGCCTGGAGCACGTTTATGATGTAAGTGAGGGAGAAGGTCTCTGAGGGCACAGTTCTTAGCTTGTCGGGGTTTCAATTCTCAAGGGTTAATCGCTGTACACCAATCTCAGCAACTGTTGACACAAAATAGGTGGAGATCAGGTCTGTGCAAGCACAAAATACCAGAAAGGCAAACTGTATGTAAACACACTTAAGACAGATTTGACAAGAATAGACCAAAACCTGACTTGCAAAGAAATGACAAACCATTACTTCCCTCCTCCTCCACTTCCCCCACTGAGGTTACTTTTTCTAACAACAAAAAAACCCACACTCTCTCATTTTAAAGAAAAAACTGTAAGCATCTCAATGTATTTAAGATTGCTTGGCAGGGATTGCCATAATGTGTAAGGTGTCCTATACGTTTTTAAAAGAATAACTGTTTACACATAGCATATACTTGGGTTTCGATAGTATTTTTTTAAACAGAAACTAACAAACAATTCTGACCTAGACCCTAATACAGCAGAATAAAGCTCTTGCAAAAGGGGGGAAATAAGCAACTGGAAAATGTATGAACAGTGCCTTTTAATCTTATCTTCATGACATCTGACAGCACATTAGTTATAGAATATTAATGCATCCACTAAAAAGTTTGTCATGTACAAAACTATCATAGAAAAAGATGGAATAGGTAGCAAACAATTTTTGCTACCTATTAACTTCTAAAATGCCAAGCGTCTTGACTGTCATTCTCTCGGCATGCTTGCTTTGTCTGTAGAGTGCAACATTCTGCTAAGGGAGCTGACTTCCCTCTATTTAAAAAGTGTGTGTGTTGATATACATTTGGTAATTGCTGTCTGTCATTTAATTTATTTGCTGTGTACTCAACAGTGGTTGATTTGCTTGCAAACTAGTGGAAAATTACTAGAAGTTCACTTTTCTTTTTTGTTGGCCCCACGTATCCAATGAAGGTCTCTCCATATCTAGCAAACAGTGAAATTCAGATCGGTACAGAGGACAAGCCCAAGGGGTAGGCACCGCTGGAGTCCCACTTAAGGCCTATTTTGAGGGTTGAAATAAGCTTTGTGCTAGTTCTCTGCACAGAGGTGAATTTTACCCAGAAGGCCTATGACAAAAGCAGTGGTTAAAAGGTTTTAGAATAGATCACGGTAAAGATCATCAGACCAAGTTTTGGTTACTTTGTGCATGCCAACTGAAATTCACCTCTGAGCAAACTGGCTGGCACAAGGCATCAGAATAAAGCTCAACATGGCTTGTAGGCCTTTTGTTGGTCCTTTGTGCAGGAATGAATTTTATCTGATCTGCACACCACCAAGTCGTCCATGATCTGCCTTATCCTTCTGTCACAATGGGACGTGTGGTCTCCCCAATTCTGTCTCATTTAAAACTGCATAGAGTTCCTGTTCCATAGGACCTTTGCAACAAGAGGGTTGGTAACAAGTAGGGGTTTACATATTTATGGATATGCACACAGAAAGTCACCTGACCAAGTCATGACCCATATGCAGAACCCTCCTTGGAAAAATAATATAGGAAAAAAAGAGGGACTAACTGTTGGAAGGGGTTTCCAGTATTTCCACAGCTAGAACACCGGAAGAATTTTGGTGCTGGTGATTGTAACAGAGAATATTTAACTTGACTTTAATGGCCAGTTTGAATGTGGACTCTGGGTATTACCCACCTTTTCTCTCTTGCACATGCTACTGTATGTGTGTCCCCCTTTTCTGAAGTGGTAGAAACTGTAATGTCACTAAACAACCAGCCAATGATGCACCATCAGCTCTACCAAGGTTCTAGTGCTGACCCTTCCTATTATCAGACAGGATATTCATGATCAGAAAGATTAGACTGAGGCTGATGCACTGGACAGTACAATCTTCTAATGTATCAGTTATTATACAGGCTGAGGTAATGTGTATTTGTCCACACTGCCTTGTGAGTTTTAATCTTGATTTGAAGGGTTTATAGTCTTGAAATGTGTGAGGTAATTCACTCTCACTATGAACTCCACTCCATTTTAGTCTGGATCCAGGGACAGCCTTGGGGACACTTGAAACAAATGGCCTCATGGGTTACTCATAGATGGCAAGAATTTTGTCTCTGGGCATTATAATCTAGTCTAGTTTGGGGGCACCAAGAACTCCAAGGCTGCTTTGAACATGTTTGGCAGCATGTGACCTCCAGAAGGAGAAAGAGGAGCGTCCATGTACCAGCAATGGAGATACAGGTGAGCAATCGTTTCCATGTTCTCTCTACAGGTACTAATGCGGAGAGTGGAGTAGATGACCCATCTGAGGGAAGGGAGCAGAAGGAGACTCCACCGATTGGAAGGCAAAAGATGCACTGTCCTAGGGATGGGGGTTCCACGACCACCACTCCCAAGAGGAGGAGGAGGGTGGTGGTGGTCGGGGATTCCCTCCTCAGGGGGACTGAGTCATCTATCTGCTGCCCCGACTGGGAAAACCGAGAGGTCTGCTGCTTGCCAGGAGCTAGGATACACGATGTGACGGAGAGACTGCCGAGACTCATCAAGCCCTCGGATCGCTACCCCTTCCTGCTTCTCCACGTGGGCACCAATGATACTGCCAAGAATGACCTTGAGCGGATCACTGCAGACTACGTGGCTCTGGGAAGAAGGATAAAGGAGTTTGAGGCGCAAGTGGTGTTCTCGTCCATCCTCCCTGTACAAGGAAAAGGCCTGGGTAGAGACCGTCTAATCGTGAAAGTCAACGAATGGCTACGCAGGTGGTGTCGGAGAGAAGGCTTTGGATTCTTCGACCATGGGATGGTGTTCCAAGAAGGAGGAGTGCTGGGCAGGGACGGGCTCCACCTAACGAAGAGAGGGAAGAGCATCTTTGCCAGCAGGCTGGCTAACCTAGTGAGGAGGGCTTTAAACTAGGTTCACCGGGGGAAGGAGACCAAAGCCCTAAGGTAAGTGGGGAAATGGGATCCTGGGAGGAAGCACAAGCAGGAGAGCGCAAGAGGGGAGGACTCCTGTCTCATACTGAGAAAAAGGGACGATCAGTGAGTTATCTTAAGTGCCTATACACAAATGCAAGAAGCCTGGGAAACAAGCAGGGAGAACTGGAAGTCCTGGCACAGTCAGGGAACTATGATGCGATTGGAATAACAGAGACTTGGTGGGATAACTCACATGACTGGAGTACTATCATGGATGGATATAAACTGTTCAGGAAGGACAGGCAGGGCAGAAAAGGTGGGGGAGTTGCGTTGTATGTAAGAGAGGAGCATGACTGCTCAGAGCTCTGGTATGAAACTGCAGAAAAACCTGAGTGTCTCTGGATAAAGTTGAGAAGTGTGAGCAACAAGGGTGATGTCGTGGTCGGAGTCTGCTATAGACCACCAGACCAGGGGGATGAGGTGGACGAGGCTTTCTTCTGGCAACTAGCAGAAGTTGCTAGATCGCAGGCCCTGGTTCTCATGGGAGACTTTAATCACCCTGATATCTCCTGGGAGAGCAATACAGCAGTGCACAGACAATCCAGGAAGTTTTTGGAAAGTGTAGGGGACAATTTCCTGGTGCAAGTGCTGGAGGAACCAACTAGGGGCAGAGCTTTTCTTGACCTGCTGCTCACAAACAGGGAAGAATTAGTAGGGGAAGCAAAAGTGGATGGGAACCTGGGAGGCAGTGACCATGAGATGGTCGAGTTCAGGATCCTGACACAACGAAGAAAGGAGAGCAGCAGAATACGGACCCTGGAATTCAGAAAAGCAGACTTTGACTCCCTCAGGGAACAGATGGGCAGGATCCCCTGGGAGAATAACATGAAGGGCAAAGGGGTCCAGGAGAGCTGGCTGTATTTTAAAGAATCCTTATTGCGGTTGCAGGAACAAACCATCCCGATGTGTAGAAAGAATAGTAAATATGGCAGGCGACCAGCTTGGCTAAACAGTGAAATCCTTGCTGATCTTAAACGCAAAAAAGAAGCTTACAAGAAGTGGAAGATTGGACAAATGACCAGGGAGGAGTATAAAAATATTGCTCAGGCATGCAGGAGTGAAATCAGGAAGGCCAAATCACACTTGGAGTTGCAGCTAGCAAGAGATGTTAAGAGTAACAAGAAGGGTTTCTTCAGGTATGTTAGCAACAAGAAGAAAGTCAAGGAAAGTGTGGGCCCCTTACTGAATGAGGGAGGCAACCTAGTGACCGAGGATGTGGAAAAAGCTAATGTACTCAATGCTTTTTTTGCCTCTGTCTTCACAAACAAGGTCAGCTCCCAGACTGCTGCACTGGGCAGCACAATATGGGGAGAAGGTGACCAGCCCTCTGTGGAGAAAGAAGTGGTTCGGGACTATTTAGAAAAACTGGACGTGCACAAGTCCATGGGGCCGGATGCGCTGCATCCGAGGGTGCTAAAGGAGTTGGCGGATGAGATTGCAGAGCCATTAGCCATTATTTTTGAAAACTCATGGCGATCGGGGGAGGTCCCGGATGACTGGAAAAAGGCTAATATAGTGCCCATCTTTAAAAAAGGGAAGAAGGAGGATCCGGGGAACTACAGGTCAGTCAGCCTCACCTCAGTCCCTGGAAAAATCATGGAGCAGGTCCTCAAGGAATCAATTATGAAACACTTAGAGGAGAGGAAAGTGATCAGGAACAGTCAGCATGGATTCACCAAGGGGAAGTCGTGCCTGACTAACCTAATTGCCTTCTATGATGAGATAACTGGCTCTGTGGATGAGGGGAAAGCAGTGGATGTGTTATTCCTTGACTTTAGCAAAGCTTTTGATACGGTCTCCCACAGTATTCTTGCTGCCAAGTTAAAGAAGTATGGGCTGGATGAATGGACTGTAAGGTGGATAGAAACCTGGCTAGATCGTCGGGCTCAACGGGTAGTGATCAATGGCTCCATGTCTAGTTGGCAGCCAGTTTCAAGCGGAGTGCCCCAAGGGTCGGTCCTGGGGCCGGTTTTGTTTAATATCTTTATTAATGATCTGGAGGATGGTGTGGACTGCACTCTCAGCAAGTTTGCCGATGACACTAAACTAGGAGGCATGGTAGATACACTAGAGGGTAGGGATCGGATACAGAGGGACCTAGACAAATTAGAGGATTGGGCCAAAAGAAACCTGATGAGGTTCAACAAGGATAAGTGCAGAGTCCTGCACTTAGGACGGAAGAATCCCATGCATAGCTACAGACTAGGGACCGAATGGCTAGGTAGCAGTTCTGCAGAAAAGGACCTAGGGGTCACAGTGGACGAGAAGCTGGATATGAGTCAAGAGTGTGCTCTTGTTGCCAAGAAGGCTAACGGCATTTTGGGCTGTATAAGTAGGGGCATTGCCAGCAGATCGAGGGACGTGATCGTTCCCCTTTATTCGACATTGGTGAGGCCTCATCTGGAGTACTGTGTCCAGTTTTGGGCCCCACACTACAAGAAGGATGTGGAAAAATTGGAAAGAGTCCAGCGGAGGGCAACAAAAATGATTAGGAGTCTGGAGTGCATGACTTATGAGGAGAGGCTGAGGGAATTGGGATTGTTTAGTCTCCAGAAGAGAAGAATGAGGGGGGCTTTGATAGCAGCCTTCAACTACCTGAAGGGGGGTTCCAAAGAGGAATGGAACTCGGCTGCTCTCAATGGTGGCAGATGACAGAACAAGGAGCAATGGTCTCAAGTTGCAGTGGGGGAGGTCTAGGTTGGATATTAGGAAACACTATTTCACTAGGAGGGTGGTGAAGCACTGGAATGAGTTACCTAGGGAGGTGGTGGAGTCTCCTTCCTTGGAGGTTTTTAAGGCCCGGCTTGACAAAGCCCTGGCTGGGATGATTTAGTTGGGAATTGGTCCTGCTTTGAGCAGGGAGTTGGACTAGATGACCTCCTGAGGTCCCTTCCAACCTTGATATTCTATGATTCTATGAAAGAATGGAGGACAAATCAATACCATAGCCATGTGGTGTAGATGGTAACCTACTAGAAGATAGTCTTAGAGAATGATGGGTTCCCCCCACTTAAAAATGTAGTCCCAGAAGAAAAATGAGAGTGGCTTTCTGTATATATACTATAAGTACCTACCACCTTTGTAAATAATTTACTCTTCTTTTGTTATTTAAGAATTTTAACCATACAAATCATACTTAAGTCTGTGGTGTAAAACATAAAACTAAGTACATTTAAAAACAGCTAAACGGTAGTTTTAAAAATATGAATTTACTGTTTTTTCCCCTTAAAATCAGACAAAAGCAGCATCAAGGGCACACTCCTAAGATCCTCTGACATGACAATACCTGATGGATTCTAAATTCACAACTCTTCTCCCTGAAAGCTATTTGCTCAGCTTTCCTAATAATACCTTGGTTGTCTGGCAACTCTCCAGGTCTGTCTAAGGCAATATGCAAGCTACACATTTTTGACTGATTTCAATATTTTCTTATGAGTAACTATACAGTATTTTACGTAGTGAGTATTCCTGATTACTGTAATTTAAGAACCAAGAAATAGACTACAGATGTAATACTATTATTTCAATTGGCATTCAAGGTGAAATGCATAACAATTAGCTAAGACTTAGTGAAAACATAAAAGTAAAAATCTGTTTAAAAAGCCCTGCACATTGTACATTTAGAACAGCTAATTTACCACACATATTCTGAACTGTTTGAATAATCAAACCATTTACTCAGCAAGATTCCTTTTTATGGTTGGTGGGCTGTGGGCGGGGCGGGGGGGGGGGGAAGGGAGTGGGTCCACTTCCCCTTTACAGGAGCCTACCTTCTCACCTTAATTTTGCTTAGGAGTAACAAACACAACACAATGTTTAACTACTTTTCATATTGTACATTTGCTTTTACATCTCTTTTTCTTACTTTAACATCATTCCTCTGTTTCAGTATTATTGACAAGCAATGTTGAAACATCTGTAAATGTATTATTAAATTATATTAAGAAATAAAAGGGAGAACAGAAATCTGATGATCCTGATTGATGGCTGAAGTTAAGTTAATTTGTGAATGTTTTAACATTTACAGCTAAATAAGTACCTGTATTTACTCCATCTCTTACTACTCAAAAAAGTATTTATTACACAGATTCAAATTGCAGCTTGACCTTTACTAGTTTTATCTGTTTACCGTAATAAAAGGAGTAACAGATCAATCTTTAAAAAGTGCATATTTTACTACCTATGACTGAAAACTCAGTGTGAAATGGTTTGTAAAGGCAATAAACCAAGTGTGTTTTGCCCATTTATTCTATTTCGCAGTTTTGTAGGCCCTACATGTGAAAATGCATTCCTGTGTAGACATCCAGTGCCAGATGTATGCATCACTTAAAGCAAGCCCACTTATCCCTAAAAATAGTGTTTAAGTGGATCTCAAGTGGTGCATTGGTCATATGGTGACCCTCTACACAGGGATGAATTTCACCCTCAGTGAAGTAATTTAGCTAAGATGGTATGCATTCCAAGTACCCAATTCAACTCACAGGAAATATTGGAAATGGAAGTCTTTCCCATTTACATCAACAAGAGCTGGATTGGGGCCTAACTCTGAACTGTGGGGTAACCTCTCTACAGTACTACCTCATATGTATTTCTATTTATTTATTTTCAAATGGGCCAAAATCCAGGCACCCAAAGCTGAACCCTACACTAACTGCAGGTGAGCAGAAGAAATCTCTGGCTATTGGGGCCCAAATCGGACAGTCCTCAAAAATGACCCTAAGGAGAGCTCTGTGTAGCTTGAAAGCTTATCTCTCTCACATACAGAAGTTGGTCCAATAAAAGATATCACCTCACCCATCTTGTCTCTCGAAAAAAAAGGCATTCATCTATTCCAGACAAAACCACTGGGGCCTGTTTACTCGTGACCAGCAGGATCAGGTCCGTTGCTTCAGCTATCCCTTCTCCCAACCCACTATGCAAAGAGAGGAAGTGGAGAGAACTTCCACTAAGTTCCATCTTACTGCCCGAAGTGGAAAGGGATGAAGATTATACCCCTGTCTCTCCTCCCACTGCTGAGAAGTAACCCTTTTATCTCTAAGCAACGGGGAGCCTCCTTCCTACTGCCTGATGGGGAAGGGCCGTACAATCCTGTCTCCTCCATAGAGAGTGAAAAGGAGTCCATGGTTCAAGTACCACCCCATGCCAAAATGCCATTTCCATATGGACTGCCTTCCATGCAATTGGGGAAACATACCTTGTGGTGCCCATGTTAAAAAAATTCTTACAGCTGCTTCCTTGAGAAGCTCTAGCTCCTCCATGCTTTGGAACTTGAAATTTGGCAGAGGGGAATTGTCCTGGTGTGAGGGATGTGCCATTTGCTGTCCCAGTGGGGGGGAAAAAAGCCCAAATTTGGCCAAATTATAAACTTTTGAAAAATCTCCATTCGCATATGCTCAGTAGAAGCTTGTTTGAATTTGGAAGCTAAATTCTCCAAATATTCTGTCTGTACTGGGCATGCTCCAGACTCTGGGGTTGTGCAGGACTTCCTCTGAAATTGCTGTTCCAGGTTACTGTCTCACTGGGAACTGAGAACAGGCAGAGCGTCTCGCCGGTGCTCTCAGGGTATGTCTACACTGCAATTAGTCACCCAATGGCTGGCCCCTGCCAGCTGACTCAGGCTCACGAGGCTCGGGGTTGTTTAATTGCGGTGTAGATGTTCCAGCTCAGGCTGCAGTCTGAGCCCTGGGATCCTCCCCCCTCACAGGGTCAGAGAGCCTGGGCTCCAGCCCGAGCCCAAATGTCTACACAGCAATTAAACAGCTCCTCAGCCCAAGCCCGAGTTAGCTGGCACGGGCCAGCCACAGGTTTTTAATTGCAGTGTAGACATACACTCAGTGGTCTCCTGCTGGTGCCCAAGTAGCGTGGAAGAAAAAAGCAGCCTGATTTGAATATAGAGAGAACATGAGCTGGACTTGGGACAAGGATCCTTTCTAGATGAGGAACTAAGATGAGGACCAAGGACAGGCTGGAGGGGACATAAGGGGTCAATGAGGAGGGGAACAGGGACAGCAGGGTCTCCAACCACTAAGCACATTCCCTTGCAGAACCAAGATTCCTGAGTCTCAACATTCCTTTGCTGTAAGAAAACAACTATCAAACCCACTTCTCTCTAGTGAGTGGTCTACCCAGAGGATGACAACATACTAGTGCTATCATTTACTCCTTTAGCTCAAGTAGGAGAGAGCTGAACTGTGGACTAAAGTTCCCAACCCTGCTTATGACCCATGTGGGTGATGGTATTATTCCAGATGATCAGATTTTTTATTTTTTCATTACTTTGTAAAAAGCCTAAGAAATTACATACTAAAAATCTACATTTTAAAAAAATTGATGTTGCAAAGTCAAGCACCCAAATGCCAGTTGTGACTGAAACCTTAATTTGGTCCTCTTGTGCACATGCATTAAGATACAGTCTTTAATTATATGCTCACATTCTCTTTTTCCACAGGGATCCCTAACTCATTCAGTGCACAGGCTAGACTGTGCTACTGTCAGTTTTCTGAAAATTCAGACCATAGGTGTCTCAAATTGAGTACCCAAAATTAGTGGACATTTTTCACCTTAATCTCTCTGAGCCTCTGTCCTCCATCTGTAAAACGTGGATAATACCACCCCTCACCTCAAAGTGGTGTGAAGATTAGTATCTTAGTGCTTCACAAACATTAATTAATTAGAGTGATGAGCACCATAGAAAAGTCCATGAGGAAATTAATAATTCTGTCTTCAAAGCAAGGTTTGAATAGCATGAAGCAAATGAAGCACTGAATGAGCATAAAACAGAAGTGAATAGCTGCTCATTCCGTGTGTACTATCCATCCTGTGCACTGAATGAGGCAGGGATAATGTGGAAAAAATAGTATGTGATCATTTATTTTAGACTGTTTCGTAATGGATACGCACATGAGGGCTAAATAAAGATTGCACAGGCAACCTTAAGTTTGGTATTTCCTAACTTTTGAGTGTTTGACTTTGCAGCCTTACCATTCTTTTAGAGAGAGAGAGAGAGAGAGAGAGAGAGAGAGAGAGAGAGAGTGTGTGTGTG
This sequence comes from Emys orbicularis, assembly GCF_028017835.1. NCBI lineage: Eukaryota > Metazoa > Chordata > Testudines > Emydidae > Emys > Emys orbicularis. Next base: position 199,225,055 of record NC_088685.1, read on the forward strand.
TGTGTGTGTGTGTGTGTAAACACTACACACACACTTGATATCCAATACACTTCTGTAGCACTTGATGAGAATTGCTTTCCCTCCTAAAAGTGCCACTAGTCATTATTTAATATTAGCTCTTAACAGGGATAGATTCAGGTGGGATGCACTAAACAAGGAAACTGTATAGATTGTTTGATATACCCTATACTAGCTCTCTGCTGAAGTAATAAGTGATTGTATTGCACTTTCTGGATGTTTCGATCACAGAGCAGAAGTTTTTATCACAGGGGAAAAACACCTTATTAACCTCTACTCTGTCAGATCCTCTCTATGTCCATATATGCAACACTGTCAGGAATGATCGGTGCCTCTTCTAGTTCATGTTATCATGCTCTGAACCTAAACCACTAAGGGGTTAAATGACTAACAAGAGAATAACTTGAATGGGTGATTGAGACTAACACACTGAACTCTGCCACTGTAGTTCCTACAACAGGCTTTTTGCTACACAATGACATGTCACTCTTTCCACAACAGAAATATCCAATAGTTCCAAAACATGGTTCCAAATGCAAACACTGCTTGGTTTACAATCAAAATCTTTATTTATAAAAATCACTTACCTGGCCAATTCCAATATAAAAAGTATTTCAGTTCAAAACTTCTGCATTTTTAAGATATCTGTCCTGCCACTGATAAGGTTTGTGGGACATCTCATACCTTCAATCCATGCATGCAACCTCCTCTAACTTCAAGTGGAGTTGTGTACATCAATTGAAGGAACAACAACATTTCTGAACGCATGTGAAAAATCATCCTCTTTTCATTAAGAGTTTGCAAAGAAAATTAAAGTACACAACTAGCATTTATTTTAAAGGCATCAAAATATCACAGAAGGTATAGATCAAATGCTTTCACACTGCATAAAACAAACCTTCTCTTCCCTGACTGTTTTGTGGCAAAGTTATAATGCTATCCAGAAAAATCCAACGTTCCCACTCTGGACTAACTACCATACTACTAGACATGAGTTTATGTTTTTCATGCACATTTCATGTATTCCCACATGCTATGTTGCTGCCAATAATTTATGACTGATCTGCACCCGGGCTGCCCTTCAGCATTTTATTTAATCTTTGCAACAGTGATTTACAATGACTCATCATTAATACAAAAATGTACATGTGTGTTAACAAGTTTGGAAGGATCTAAGAAGGAAGGTAAAATTTTTTTGAAAGTTGTGGCTGAATGACTTACGAGCCAGCTGAAGAAAGGCAAAGTAAACCATAAATGATCTGTTTGCTGTTCCCTGCAGCAAACAATTTAGGCAAAATAATTTGTTCTCAGGCATACCTTGTTATAAAAAAATATATTAATAAAAATGTTGGGAAACATTTTCATGTATCACCAACATTCAAATTAGCTGTTCGGTGTTTATCCCACAGGTAGTTTTAAGTAGTCCTTTCCATGGCCTGCTCTCTCAGACTTTCAGTCATAACATCCATTTTTTGAAACTGCCTTTTTTGAAAGCCTGTGTACTGCATTTTGGCATTGCTGCCCTTTCAAAAATCAATGGGAAATCAAACATGGACACACAATTTAAAAATGCACTTCAGCAGCTCTCCAGTTTTGAACCATTTTGGGGGAAATTGTCTCAAGAATTAATACCACAATTTAATTGTAACTCCATGGGAGAATTCTCAAACTGGCACCTGCAGTATGACTGCCCTAAATCCAGGAGACTTCAGTTAGACTGTATTTTGACCTGCATTAATTTTTTTCTTGCACATAGGGAGCTTATACAGACATGTGTGACAAAATAACAAAAATTTCAATTATAGGGCAAGTTGGGTACAAAGAGAGACCACAACGTCACTCAGGATAAAAATCTACTAACGTTAGTTCAAAAGCATGCTGCGGTCATTGTCTCCTGAAACTTTTTGTAGGCCATCCTAAACTGACATACTTGTCCATAGAAAATCATATACTTCAGTCAGATCCTCCATTCATACTTTCCCTTGTTGACTGAAAGGACTGACTTTTTATATTTCTCCTCATAGTTCATGGCCTTCATTCATGGTCTCAGCCTCCAAAGGTTCACCCAACATGAGATTTCTAACAAAGGCAAATATATAGCCTTGGAAGAACCATTTCAATATCTCTATGGCATACATACGGTAGCTATGCTCACAGAATATTTTTGCTAGCATATGAAAGATGGAAAGGAAAGCAAATGCACCTGTAGGAGCAGGATTTGAAGTAAGGGATGGTATGTGTTGACGTACCAACTGTACATAGCTACACATTTCCAGAGCCTCTCCAATGCAACAATCTTTTTACTCAGGCCATTATCATTAAGTAGGAGCCCTGGTTATCTACATGGCCCCTAAGATGGACAAAACCACCTATCATTCAACTTAAGGACAATAATACAAATTAAGATATTGATTGGACAAAGGGTGGTGTAATAAATCTATAACAAATAAAGATACTTTCCCCCCCTAATGATTTGAAATACTGAAACCGAATTTGCTATTAAAATATATCTGATGATATTTTTAGGACAACATTATTTTTTATTTTTACAGTAAGTATCTGGGAGCACACTTCAGTATATAAGGTATTCTGTATTTTCCTTTAATCAGTGTCTTACAAGGCTGCAAAAAAAAAAAAAAAAAACTGATCTCCCAGGTCTGCTGTGAGGTCACAGAAATTGATAACCCTTACAAGCTATGCTTATGTGAGTCTGCCTGTGTCTCACAGATAGTGCACTTTGTAAATTAATCCTCCAAAGGCAAATATATTGTAAGTAGCTTGTTATCTCTAAAGTACTAAATTGAAGAATACATGGGATTATATTGACAGAAATTACATTTTCTGTAATGGGGTTTAATATATCTGAAATCTCTCCGATAGGCTCCTAGTCTCTCTCACCAAGGAGGGTTTGTTAATGTAGGTGCAATGGACATCAAGACAAAATTTATTCACTAAAATGGATTAGGCCATGTAATCAGAGCTTCAGTAATATTAATCTCTGACACTTATTGAATGAAGGGGGAGGGAGAACAACTTTTGTCTGCAAACTGGCACTTCTGACTCCCTTCCCCACAGCAGGCTTGCAGCTTATGTTGGCAATTCCTGGGTATTACTTCAAAGAGGATAAGGTTTCCCATCTTAAACACTAATTCAAAAATATTAGAACAATTAATTAGATATACTTAGTTTCACAGGGTTTTAGGTTTTGATACACTTCAAATGTGACATTTGTTCTGCTATTTTGTATGAAACCTGGATTTCAATAACAGTATTGTTGCAGTAACAAAGGGTAATAAATCATACTTTTAAAAAATAGTCTTGATGCCACAATTTTGTACTTAAATTGGAATACTTTTGGCTGGTGCAGAAACCCAGCCACAAATAATAAGCAATTTAACATCTGATTCAGATACAGCAATGGTTTTATTTTTTAAAGCTGTCTCTGTTATAACAAATCAAGGGTCCCAACTATCCTTACTTTTAAATTAATAAATTAAACACACAATTTTCCCCCCTGTAATACTTCAGTGGGGAAAAGGCAGATTTTCCTTAAAGTTTGTTTCAAGATTTTCTTTTCTTTCTTTCTTTCTTTTTTCTTTTTAAAAAAACTCAAATACACTAAGAAGATCCCAAAATAACTTTGTTAGTCAAAAATAATAATTTGATATAAACGGTGATGGACTCAATCAATACAGCCTGAAGAAAATGTACAGAGTGGTGTCTATCTCACTTACATTTTCTGGGTCTCAAGTGATTGATTTCTTAAAGGATGGGTGGGCAGACACAATTATATCCAGGAAAAACACAGACATGCATATAAACTGAAATGTAACTATTTAAAGAGCTATGGGAAAGTAAATACTATATGTTTTCTGCAGTACTAAAACTATAGTTCCCACAACTGAAATCATTCTGTAGGCTACATACATTTGTATCAATAAACTTCCACGGAAAGCTGGCAACTGGAGGGCGTGTCAGCAGAATGCCAATCATTAGAGGCAGGTTGCTAGTGGTCAGAGTACTGGCTGTGGGTAAACACTAAATAAAATTACTTACCAATTGTTCACCTGAAGTATAGTGAGCCCTGTGTCTTGTGCCAACTGCTTTTTCTGTTCTTCTGAAGGGTAAGGGTGCTAAAACATACCAAAATAAATATATAGATTTAAAATGATGGTTTTACTCACTTTTAATTAATAATAAAGTCTGACGTCTATTTAAAAAGGTGAAAATGCTGAGGTGTGTCACTCTTTTGTAATTATTAATGGGCTACTACATCATTTAATTAATGGCAGTAAAAGACAAGCCAATTATAAAGATTAGTGAAGTGTAGAAATAGCTGCTTAGGATACTGGCAGTACCTTGATACTCAGTGCAGATATTTGTTGCAGTATCACAAAGTTTTGTGATCGTCTTATGGGAATTATTAAAGTCATGTGACTGAGGGCTTTTTCGGCATTTCACCAAATAATAAAGAAAACACACGCACACACACACACACACACACACTATCTATCTATCTATCTATCTATCTATCTATATATATACCACTAGAGTCTGATTTAATGAAGGGAAATCTTATCTGTGCCTGAAAATAATTTGCAAATAAAATCAGCATCTTGGACAGCAACAAATGCTGGGATTTTGAACATAGGCCAATATAAGGTCAATGATCAGCACATTTTTGTCTGACATTAACATAGCTGTGCTACACTAATCATGAGAGACAGAAAATAAATACTAGTTTAAATGAAGACAATATTAAAATTAAATCATAAGTTACATTTCTTGTGAAAACTTGATTGCTTTCTCAGAAAATTCACTTATGCATGAATACAAATTACCAGTACTTAATAAGTTAAAAGCAAAAACCACATCCAAGTCTGAATTTAGAAACAACTTTGCCAACGTCGTTTTCCTTGATGTTAAAGTATTATTGTCCTTAAAGAAAATGAACCAAAAGCACAAATACAGCAATTCTCAGGAAGAAATGTCTTTTAGGGTAATCTATTCTGGCCCTATACTATAGGTAAAAGTACCACTAACTTGAAATTTAAATGCCAGAGTACCTGGGACTAACTTCTGGTCCACTACATGATAAAGTTATTTTAAAATTCCAGTAAAATTATTTGATAAAATAGATTTGACATGTCCAAACAGCACGTTAACAGTTGCAACATTCTTTACTGTATTATGCACACATCCACTTTTCCACAAAACATTCCACTGTTCTTTGGCGTTGCCATTAGATGTAATATTACAAAAGATGTAAACTAAAACTTTTTAAAAATATAGGAATTTATAACTCAAAATCCAACTATCTTACTTCTAGGATACCTATTGAACACTTTTTACATACTACTCTGAACCACATAACCGGAACTCTAATAGCTATGTTATACTAATTGACATTACTGAATTACCTCATCTTACAAACTATGGACTTTCATAATTCAATTTGTTTTCTCTTGTCAGTTTGTCCAACAGAACAGAAAGCACATTGCAGTGGACTCTAACACTAACAGAATATGCCTATGACACAGAAAAATGATTAACATGACTTTTACCCATCAGTGGTGGAGTATTATATGTAGACTGAATATATCTTAAATACTTTCCAATACCAATATATTTTTGCCTTTTGAAAATGCTTCCAGGGCAGCTCCATACTCCTAATTATATCTGAGCTACATTTCCATTAATGACAAGTATACTTTTATGGGCATAAACATGACACAACCATTGAAAGAACATTCATAGAAACTATTTTGAATTATATTATTTGTTAAATGTGCTGATAGCCACTCCTTGCTGAGTTTGCTAGCCACCTTTCAGTTCTTTTATGCTCTATGGTCACAGTATCAATGCCATTTAAGTTTAGAGTCAATGTAATTGCCACTGCAATTCATTTGTGCTTTATTTTCAGAAACATGTTTGTACTTATATACTACGCAGCAAACTGTTGTATTTTAGTTATGTCCATCAACTTGATCTTAGTCCATTAGAAGAACCTGACCATTCAGCTTGAAATAGCCTCAGTATTCTCTTCAAAACCTTACTATGAAGATTTGTAGACTTTCATTTTAGTTTTACTTCTCATTTTAACTTTACTATCATAAAAGGATATGGTTTATTTTCTTATTTTGCTTTGTCACCTTGCATGTGATCTGAGTTTAAGTAATTGAACAAACTGTGTCTAATTTTATGTAGCAAGCAATAATTACTCGATAGCCTCTAGCTACTGGAATTGAGAACTCTGTCTCCATTTAGCAATTTTCAGTTGTTCTGGATTTTTTTCCAAATAGTCAAGACCGGATAAAATTAGTCATCAGAATAATACAGCCACTGTATAAATAATTGCTTTAAGTGTATCAAAACAAAATTCCTTAAATCATGGTATGTTTAAGGTCATCTGATTTTTTCCATAGTCTAGTTATTGGCTTAATGTAGCATAAACTTTGAATTTCATGAAAAATCTATAATTGTTATAATCACATGAAAGCCATGACTTGATGTGGCTAATCCCTCTCAGCCAGAAGTTCACAATGAGGTAGGCTTTTTATACGGAGACTCAATATGCTTAAAATATCTTGAACACTGTGCATCCTTATTATATAAGCTATTTGTGGATACTGTGAGTTGTGCCTTTATAGGCTTAAAAAAAATGACTTGACAACTAATCAACATGCCACAGGCTAGGTTGCTATAAAAACTTTCAAAGCCTTGTTGCATTCCCACCCACCGGGCTAGTAAGGCATATGCTACAGGCAATGGCAGACATCACATTGCAACAGAGATAAAGGGGAAAACCCTCAGAACTGCCATTTTATGAAGAAATAAGGAAATTCATTCTGTACTACTGCTATTAATACTCTTTTCACATATGTAGCAGTAATAGATGGTTTCCATGAGAGTGCTCCTTTATTAATTTTGTTTAAAAGGGAGAAAGACACTCTTTAAAAAAGTCACTTATAAATGTAGCACTGATTCCCGTTGGCAAATATACCTAACACTAAGATCACTTTGGGATATCAAAGCAAATTGGACCACTGTTCAATAAACAGTGACTTGAGACCTTTACTTTGTTATGTACATTAGCCTCATACCATTATCTCTTAAAAGCTTAATTATTTGCAAACAATTGATCAAGATGTGAATTTGAGAAAGGAATGCTAGGACCACTGGGAGAGCTGCAACGCATTAGGAGAGCAAACAAAATTACCTTTAGATCTTACAATAAGAATTAACGATTGGGACCATATATAGGGCAGTGCAGTAGCTGAAATGTTCTTTCTGGAGTGTTTTCCATTTGATCTACATTAACACCTCAAGAATGAATGAAAGCTATAAAACAGTGATTATGTAGGGTAAGGCTAGAATCAATCCAACACATGTATATTGGGAGATTGCAGACTAGCTTTCCTGTGGAGGCTGGAGGAAAAGGGTGCTTCCAAGAGATACGCTCTAAGAATTATTTTGGGAAAGTTCGATGGTCTGTGTTATGCAGAAGGTCAAACAAGATAATCACATTGGTCCCTTCTGGTCTTGGAATCTATGAAAATAGGTAGCTAGTAGGGAAACAGAAGTTCAGAAGAAGCCAGGCTTACACAAATAAGGACTAAGGCATTACTGTAAAATAATGGGGCCAAATTCTACTTTTTTCTATTCAATGGGTTGCAGCAGTGTTACAGCGCAACATTTGGCCTATCTGAAACCTACCACTTGTTCCTTACTATAAACCTAGTACTGAAATGTGGATTGTTTGACACTATTAATGTGTTTTTGCGGCTCTGTGGTATTACTTGTAATAATGACTTAGTACAGAAGTGATTGCTTAATAATCCCATCTGAGCCTGCATGCAAATGAAAATTTAACCCTAGGGAATCTACCCAGGGCAATATAAACAGTTGAGGAACATTTGAAAAGGTAAAAATAACTTACAGAATTTAAGTCAGAGCAGTCATTTTAGCAGTAACAAAGCAATGAAACTGACAGAGAAAAATGTAATTTTCCATTATGTTTTCTGTGAACAGTTTAATAAAACTGTACTTAGAGAGTAGCATTCTTGATAGAACGTGTTGTTGTTTTGTTTTTAAAATGCAGCAGAGAACTTGTTTAACCAAACAATCAATAAGTCTTCTTTATTCTTTGACTACAGTCAATAGGTAAAGAGAAACTCTACAGTAAATACAGATGGAAAGTGTCCAGACCCATATCTTAATGATACTCCTTGTCCAAATGTACTCCTTTCATCAAATTTTCCACTACTGACTGCAAATGTGGATGCCAGGACAGTGATACACTTTATCTTATCTGCCCTGGTAACCAAGTATCAATAACATTCCCTCCCTCATTGCTTTGCCCACTATAACAGCACATTGTAATGGTTGCAGAAAAATGGAAAATAATCCTGTACAGAGCTTGCTGCTGAGATAATGGAAGGCTAAGCTGTCCCTTCTCAAACCCCAGATTAGTAATTTCTTGTGACATAGAACTGCCTCTATACCCAAACTGCAAAACAGCTGTAACAAAGCACAGAGATAGAAGCAATTTTCAAGCAAAATGTTATATGTTATACTTTAAAAGGTATGGGAATAGGCACAGGAAGAACTGATCTAATATGAGGAGTTATGGCAACTGTCCAATATAATAACCCTTATCAAAGCATGTTCTGTTGCTTGGCTGAATATGTTGGGAGAACAATTTCAGAAGTTCTTTTATCCTTTTCCTCCAGTCCTCTGCCTCCTCCACAGCTAAGTTTAATGCATTTACAGAAGATGACCTTGAGCTAAACTCTGGTATGTGATGGAGAGATACTTACTCCCCCCAAAAAACTCCCCCCTCAAAAAAAGTCTACCACATGGACTTTCACTATATTAACCATTACATTCCTGTATTATGCTATAAAATGTTCTAATGAAATGTTTTTGAATTTATATATAGTCTTATTTTAAAGATTCTTGCTCAGCTATATTACGGGTCTAAACCTAGCTGTTCAATTAATAAACAGAATAAGTAGGTGATCTGGATAATACTGACAAATTACAAATCAGTTTTATAGTTAACTTTAAATCTTGTTTAATCAAAACTTTTTCACTGTAAAAGAATTTGATATTGTGTGGGGGAGGGGTTATATGTTGTACACGTGAATTGTTTACATTGTTCACAATTAAATTGATCTATGATACATTTAAAAAAAATCCATAATGCTTCCTTATTGTATTTCAGCTTTATGAATTAGTTTTACTGTTTCAGTGAATGCTTTTTTGTCTCCTGACTGCACATTATCAAAGAGACACTTTGTGCCTGCTATTTGCATTACAAAAGCAGTGCATGGTGTAGTCTAAGAACATAGCTTGAATTTATAGTAGTTGAGTTCTGTATCCTCACACATAGTGGAATCAAAAGAATAACTAGGGTGTCTGCACTAGCAAAGTAGCCAAAAGCGTTTGGAACACTAACAGTAAAGTCACAAGATTTCAACCTGCTTTCTTAATTCTCACCAGTGTATTTAGATTGAACAATAAATAGAATGCATTTAGACACAGTTTGCTCATTTTTCAGTCTGGATGAATTAGTTTGTAGATAAGCCCTATTCAGTAGTGGCTCTAAGAAGTTGCCAAGTTGAGGTGTGCAGCTATGAAAATCAACTGAAAAGCTGAAAACTAGATCTTGTTTGTCACATGGGAATGAGTTGCACATCTAAGGAAAAGCTAAACATTTCACAGCAATCACTTTATTCTAAATACATCCACAAGGATACAAAGGAAAACCTTTTATAACTTTTGCACAATCAGTTACATAGTTTAGCCCTGTAAATCAGCTGTACAATGCTACTGTATTGTCTGTTTGATTTGTTATTTAAAACTCATTTATTGTATTTTCAGTACATAAAACACATGTAGTGAGTAAACATAATAGAAGGATATATTCGTATTAAATACACAAAGCAGACCTAGTCATCCTTTAAAATTATACACATATACATATACATACACACACACATATATATATATATATATATATACACACATACATATACATATTATATATATATATATACACACACACACACACACACTATAGCTTAACAAGCTAGCCACTTCTCAATGTGATTTTAATAACATTATTGTTATTAAATTCCTGCACTGATAGTTATTGAAAAGTTAACTGTAAATGCAAAATCAAAACATAAAAACATGTAATATCTGAAGTAACTGCAGTGCTTTTACAATGTAAAGTGATACTCTGCAGTTTGGCTTCTACTACATCAGAGAATTCCTAAGGGACAGATTCTGAATAGCAATGTACTCCACAAAAGGTCCTATTGATTCCAGTGGGAACCACTCAAGGAGTAAGGTACCATTCAAGGTGAGTAAAGGTATCCAGAATCTGGCCCTTAGTAAGGAAAATACACTATATAAAGTATCTGAGCATCAAAAAAGAGACCTAGTTTTGTTTGAGGAAGCATCGGGGGGCGGGGGGGGGGGGTCAGAACTATACTATTCGGTGGACAAGTTGTGTTTTCCTGAGAAAAAGTGCCCTCCTTGTTCTATGAGTCTCTCTTTCCATTTCTCCTTTGTAGATAATTTCTTGCAAGAGCTGTCTATGAACCTGTTTTGGCATACACAAACATGAATCTCCTCTCCAGCATTCAAGGAGAGATATGGTATGGCTTGGGGCATTCTGCCAATACTTTTCTGGTGTGCCCCATCAATTTATGCAGAATGTAAGCATTCATTAAGGGCGGGGAGGGAGAAGAGAGGTGTGTGTGTGTGTGGGGGGGGGAGTTCAGCTCATCCCCTACACAGGATATTATAGGAGCCAGAGATGGAAAAGCCTAATAGATCATCTAATCCAGGGGTTCTCAAACTGGGGGTTGGGGCCCCTCAGGGGGTCGTGAGGTGATTACATGGGGGGTCGCGAGCTATCAGCCTCCACCCCAAACCCCGCTTTGCCTCCAGCATTTATAATGGTGTTAAATATATTTTAAAAAGTGTTTTTCACTTATAAGGGGGGTCGCACTCAGAAGCTTGGTATGTGAAAGGGATCACCAGTACAAAAGTTTGAGAACCACTGATCTAATACATCCCCCTGCAACTACAACATTGTTCCGTCCCTACAGCACATGACCCACTATGTTGTCCAGTTCAGGTTTAAATATCCCAAGTCATGGACCTTCCTTCACTTCTCTTAGTCAATCTAATAGAGCTTACGGTTTTGAGGTGTGAACCTAATTCTTGCTCACACTAGTTTAACTTCATTGACTTCAGAGAGAAGTCCCCACTCTACACCAACACAAATGAGTGCAGACTCAGGGAGGTAAATGCTCCTTTTACCTTTTACACATTACTCCTAGTTAAATCCTGTGGTTCTGTATGAGCCAGAAGGGATGGGGAAAGGGGAACCAAAAGTCAGCAGAAGAGTGGATCTGTGAGTGAGGCAGGAATAGAGAGGAGCCTTCTATTCTCCAGATCCCACTTCGACCTCCGATCCTGCACGAAATGCAGATTGCATGCGACTACTAAGTCGAAACATAGTTAAGTGTTTCATTAGCACTGTATAACGTACTGTTACAAATTAATTTTTGCTGGGAAAGGACAAGGGGACTGTCAACTTTATTTCAAACAGTTTCATCCACTTCCATAAAAAAAATCTGAGTGAGTACAAAATGTCAGAAATGTGAACGGGAAGCACTAATACAGTAAAAGCCAACCTGTGCTTCAGGCTGTATTTTCACATTCTGTACACAGTAGGCATCAGCTTGATTGGAAAGGGTTTGATTATATATATTACAATATATTTTGTTAATTCATTACAAAAGTAATTCCTTGCTATTTTGTTAGCTTAGTCTACATGATATTATATTGGGGTGACGGACTTTCCCTTTCTGAAGTCCAGGGTGTTTGGTTGTTTTTTTTATATATCAATACTGTACAAAAGCAACTGCATTTGAAGATGAATAGCTTAGGACAAAGTAATTATTACGAAAAGGTGCATCCTTAAAATAAGTGACATGATCTTAATAGTACAAACAGCAATGAAATATTACATGAGCTACATTGAAATAACAGAGTAAAGGCATTACCTAACTTCCAATCCAATTATAACTAAAATTCACATACTTAAAAGCAAGCTTTTTAATTAATCCAACTTCACATCAGAAGGCTAGTCACAGATCTCAAAAGGTTAAATCCATCTTTGAACAGTGCTCATAAAAATCTGCTGTCTGCCCCAACCTTCTTCCAAGTTAAAAGCTCCTATCAAGGAGGAAAAATCCACAGCTCTAACAGAATGTTTCCGTGAATGTTATATAAATAAGTAGTACACAGAAGAACCAAACTCCATAAAAGTCTTCTGTTGTTTTGTAGGGTGAGTCTGAAGCAGATTAATTCAGGTAAATATCTCCTAACCAGCAGCCTATTCTCAGTAATAATTCACTGTCCTTATCTGCATTAAATGACTTTATAACAGGTAGGCTTGGAAATAGTCCACAGTCTCTGGTAAATGATAGCAATAGAGGTGGTAATCACAAGAAGTTTTTGCCAAACCTCTATTTGTGTTCTCTTCTTTCTGTCTTTGTCTTGCTGTGTTCTGTATTTCAAAGCCTGTCTCCTTATACTGTGGATAACAAGCTCCTAGGCACACCTTATTGGGTCACAAGATTACAGTGAAAGAACACTAAGGGGGTGTGTTCTATTCAACAAGTTCCCTTACCTAGGAGTTCCCCCTCAGAAAGTAGCACAATTGTCTTAAAGAGATAACACACTTCATAGTACACAGCATAACAACTGAACAGTTTGAAAATATTCTCTCAAACTCATCTGCCTTCTCTTGCATAGCAACCAAAAGGTTTTACAAACAGATTTACAAATGCACACACACAGCTGACCATCTAAAATGCCAACATAAAGAGGTTTTACATTTACAAATTTTCATTAGAAAAAGTACCATGGAAGGAAATGAAAAATAAAGCTGCTATTTTGAAATGTTTCTTTGTTGGCATCAAAAGTCCTTGAACAGATGCCCTGTCCACCATTAAATATTCACAACATATCCTTGTAAAAGAATAAAGTACACACAACTTATGAGCAAAAAACACAATGTGTTCTTCATAAAAGAAAGATGCATTTAAAGATCCAGAAAAACCTAGAGAAACAGGACTGTTCCCAATATAACTAAAGACTCTTGGAACTGGTACACATTCTCTGGCGTTAATTTTCCCACTTAAATTACAGTGATGGTGTAGCCTCATCTCATTAGAGATCATTGTCCCCAGTAGACAGTTGTGTTTATGGGGGATTCTTGCTGTTCCACACCTGCTGCTCAGGTTGCTATGTGATAGAGAGTGCATACAAACAGCAGACTTGAGCTTGCTGGACTGCAACTGATGAGCCCAGGCTAATTCAGGGGTGATTATGTAGTTTACTGGACCACTAAACCTCTTTAAGCTTGTAATTACTGCCTATTTGAGTAAAGAACATTCAAAAGCAATTCACTGCATCATGCCTGCCACAGCTGGAAGCAGGCTGCCAGCAGTCTGTGGGGACATTAAAATCTACAGGGAAAGGGATTCAAGCACAGATAGTAGGCACTAACAGCGGCTTCAGCAGCCAAGTGTGTTCACATTCCATCTCACCTTTTCTGACCAGGCATACCATTAAAGATGCAATGAAAACTATAGAAAAGCAATAAAGATGACAAATAATGGTATATAATTGAAAGAACTGCATTTTAATGACTTTTTTCTTTATATCAGGCTAATTTTTTTTAGCCTTTTTGTCATGCTAAGGGGGAGGCAGGGATGCTTTTTACAAAATCCACTGCATGGATTTAGAATGCTCTTGTTTCCAAGTATTTTTTTAAACAGTTTTAGAAACAAAAAGTGCATCTTGTTTGTAATTGTAAACTAAATGTGACCCCTTATGATTTTCCAGCAACGTCTGTGTACAAATGATTTCCATTTGAGATATTTCAGTTGTGAAATTAATTTCAACAGACCCACACAATAACAATGATCGTTTTTACTTATACAAATTCATCTTTTGCCTTGTGCTTTGCAAACAATGAATCGATCCTCATAAACAGCACTTCTCTGAGAGGAGTATATTACTCTATCCACTCCAACCATTCAAAAAAACATGAATCAGGCCCCCCAGATCATGAAAACACTTTAAAAATAATAGACTTCAGATTCTTTTTATTTACCTTCAGGATTTTGAGCTATTAGGGTTCACATTTTCAATCTTTTCTAAGAACTTACTTTTTCTTTTAAATGAGAAATGAAATTCTCATGTAATCACCTGACTTCAGGAACTGGGGCTTGAGGAAAAACACCAAACATCATGAGACTTGGGGAAAAAGTCACAAGAACTGACAACACCATGCATTTTACACAGAAATAAACTGAGGCACAGAGAGACTGAGAATCTTTCCCGAGGTCACATAGTAAGTCAAAGGCAAAGCCTCGAATAGAACACAAATCCCCGACCTGTGCAAGTGGAATCAGGTCCTGTGTGATGCTTCATTGACTTAAACAGGACCTCCCGTTTGGGCCCATGTGCATCCGACTGCAGGACTGAGGCACTAGATTCTCAATTGCCCTACTCTAACCACTTGACAATATTGCATCCCACAATAATATTTTAGTGTTTGAGGTCAGACTAGATGATCTAATGATCCCTTCTGGCCTTAAAAATCTATGAAAATATTAAGTAAAACTGCATCTAATACACTTGCATGGAATTTACTTTAAAGCAACACAGGACATATGGATATCAGAATTCAACAGTGTCATTCTCATTTTCTTGCTAACCACTGCAGCTGCTTTATACATTGTTTTGTTAGACAGACAGACAAACACACATCAAAAAAAGAAAACCCATCACATGCTTTTTTCTTTGCTGTTGATACAGCGATCACGTGGCTGTAAATAAATTAAAAGGGACCGACCTTAATGAAGATGAAGCGGTTTCTCTTTTCACCTAAGCTTTTCGTCCCTTCTTTTAAAATGTCTTAATATATTTTAGCCACAGTAAGAAATATTTTATATATAAATATTTCTTACTGTGGATGGAGAGAGAGAAGCAGCAGTTGTTGCCAAAAATCAGCTATTAAATGACAATATAAAAACATTATGGAGAAGTTTATTCTGAAAAAGTATGTAAATTCCAAGGAACCAAAAGCCACATCAATTCTATGACTACTCCATTCAAGTTCCAAAGATCTAGGAGCTTATAGGCTATCTAGATATCATTCTTATTAATATTCATTAGGTAGGTCTACTTGTATTTTCATAAGCTGTGAAGGTAGCATAAGAAACAATCAGAATTCTTTAACATAGAGGCATTATCAATTCAACATCTGCCAAATAGGAGGTATACAGATCTGAAGTTGAAATTCAAATGCAATTTACCTGTACTAGAGCTGTTTTTCATGAAACTGTTCACATTCCGATACAGGGCAAGCTATTTAAAGGTTCTCTCTTCTTATACACCTACAGTTCAGCTTTTACATCTGATAGTTCATTCGCCAGTATTTTTACCTTTACCACTAGATTCTCTCATGAATTGCATTCTTCATACCCTAGCTAATAAGTTTTCTTCTGTTAAAAGGGTTTAAGTTTAGTAATATTGCATATGTGACTAATACAGTCAAGTTTAAACTGTAAACTTAACTAAGCAATTCTGCTTTCTGACTAGAGAATTTATCTACACAAATTTATGGTGTGAAATCTCTGACTGATTCAGGGTGCAGAACTGTGTGAAGTTTTTGATCAGGGCTGGCTAATTTCGTAACTTACATTTACTAGGAGAGAGATAGATTTACAACTCTTAAAAGGAAAAAGTGCTCTAGTTAATTGTTTATCCTAATTATCAAAGGAACCTAGCGGAGAATATTAATGAATTTAAATGTAAAATGGATATGCTTTTACAGAGTAATAATATTCCTACCTAGATCTACTGAGACAAAACAAGGGTTGGAGGAAACCTTTGGTTCTCTTCCTCCCCACATTTCTAGTTCCATCCTTAAATTAGCAGCATATGTGTTTGTTCACTAGACCACAATGTATTGATCCATATGATTTATTAAGAACATTAATTGTATGAAAGGCTCAGACTTGAAAAGGGTTTATGGGATCTTATTCCTCTGGGCTGGGGACATGCTTGGACTCTTTGGAGCCCCCTCTAAAGAACCAATCCATTTCCTGCTGAAGTCAATGGAAAAACTCCTACTGACTTCAAATGGATTTCAATGACTCTTTATGGGCCAAACCCTCCTGCCCTTACTAACACTGTGTAGTACTTTAGATTTCAGTGAGACTGCTTGTGGAGCGAGGTGCTTACTGTGACTAAGGGTGGCAGAATTTGCACACTGAACAGTTACAGTGAAGTCAATGGAACTATTGGTAGGGTGAAATCCTGGCCCTATGGCAGTCAGTAGCATCATTCTCATCAATTAAATGGGGCCTGGTGGATTCCACCCATAGTACGTAAAGTTAAATATCTCCTTAAGTCTTTGCCAGATCAGGGCCTAAATGAGCATCTGATGCCGACTGATCCATGGAAATGCATTGGCAATGATCTCAGTGGAGGCCCCTTTTCTACCCTCCCAGTAAGAGAAAATGTGTCACATTTATAGCCATCTAAAGAGGATTGGGAGGGGGAAACTGGATAACCCCAGTACCAAAGGATACAATCTACAAGACCCTGTCTTGAATGGTTTTCAGTCAGGGGCCAGACACACCAACAACAAACCACATTTGGATGCCTAGGTAAGTACCACCATTAAATAGACAATCAATGAATTTTCAAACAGAAACATTTAGATGTAATGTAGCTTTCAGCACATTTATGATATGATATCCATTAATAATTCAGGAAGATAACAACACATTAATTTATTTTGTCAATACTAAGCTTGCAAAACTTGCATGCCTTTTTTCCTCTCTTGACCAGCACTCCACTTTCATTTACAAAGACCTGAATGAAAGTAGCTAAAGACCAAACCAAAAAAAAAAAAAAAAAAAGTCACTATTAACAAGTCATAAAGTAACAGGGAGACCAGGTACATTTGATCTTGTTGCATACATGAACCTTTCTAAGATGACTGTTCCAATTAAAATAATGTAAAATTCTATCATTTTGATTATACCAAATGATGAACTTGACTATTATATGCATATATTTTGTTTAATGGCTTCATTTATTTTAATAACAAAGAGACACTAGATCTTTACAGATGAAAGCTTTATTTCATGGCTTCAGTGCAACTGGGATTTTTAAAATCTGTGATGTTAACCAAAATGGGATAATGGATGTTCTCAGGGGCCCCACTTTATAACATTTTATGCAGGGCAAAACTGCATGAGAAATAACAAAATAGTTGTTTACCCCTATTTTAAGAATGCGGTCCTGGCTGTAGTGTCAGAGGCTCTGTAATTGTTTTTCATCTTCTTCTCATTTCTCTGAATGGTTACATCTTCAGTAAAGTGTGGCCATAGAAATACTGTGACAAAGGCATTAGCTCCCTAAAGATTTATAATAAATGTACTGAAAGACACTGTTCACGTGATTTTGGGGAGACAAGAGTATGATTGCAATACACTTGCTTTATCTGTAACAAACTGTCTAGAAAGTTTTGTTGGCAACAGAAAATTGCAAGAATGTTAATCCCACTTGAGATCTACTGATGAAAAGCACTATATAAGAGCTAGGTATTATTATTATTTACATTTTTATGAGAGTTATTTCCTAATGGTAAATCAGAAACACCTTATCTAAACTTGATCTTAGATTTGTACCATTCTGAGTAACGTCTATCTATTCACTTTTTTTAAATATTAAAAATGGTTCATATACTTCTCAGAAATGTGTGTGTAACATTAAAGTTGTTTATTGTTTGGTTTGTTGTACAACAAACAATAAAAAAAATACACTTCTTGTAAAATCAGGCCAAAAAAATAAAAACCAAAAACATACACAATAAATGTTTTATAGAAGGTATCTCCGCCCAAGATGGCAGCTCCTGATTAATGGCTGTATCATCCTTGGCTCCACTGCAGTGAGGCCCCGGGTCTGATCTGACAAACATCCCCTTCGTCTGCAGCCAATCAGCAGATGTAAGCACATAGGCCCTGTCAGGTTGACATATCATTCCTACGACAATGTCAACGAGTATTAATGTTCAATTATCTGTCCTAGAAATAACCCTCGCCTTTATGCATTGTGTAACTGCACGCGTGGCACTGTGGTAATCCAAACGACAAGGGCAGAAATGCCCGCAATAACCCAGTAGCTGTGAGTCGACTTTCCAACATTGTGATGACATTGCCTTGCGGTATTGAATGGGGGACTTTTCTTTTCTTTTTGGGGGGGAATTCATGTTTGAAGGACCCCAAAGACCTTTATTACCCTCTTAGCATGTTTGCATGTAAGTAGTTCTTGCAAGCTCAATAAGCATGCTTCAAACAGCTCATATTTTGATTTCACTACTACACAGAGCCACTTGGTTTTTATGTAGGACTATAAGCTGTTGATTATTTTGCAGTGTCTTTTTATTTCCTATGCTCAGGTGTATATCATTTACCATCAAACAAAAGTGACAATAACAGCATCTTCTAGTGCTGTGTCAAGATCAATTCAACTCCAAACAGTAGAGCTAAAGCAATCTGTCCAAGAGAAACATTATGGGAAGCGGTAGTTAAAGAAAGTTAAAAATAAGACCTCCAGCAGAGGGATGATTTAAGAAATATACACAGGTTCATTCCACCTGACATCTCTTACTGCTGTTCAAATATTAAAATTATTGATCACTTTAGTCTAGACCAAATTCACATCCAGCTCCCAGAGTAAAGACCTTGGCAAATGTCTCTTCCTCTAAATCAGTGTTATGGCACAGCATTTTTTATTCTAATAGGCTGTAGCACAGTTTGTAAGATTTTTTGTTACTCTGGCACATTTTCCTTGAACTAACATTCAAAAGTTATCAGCTGTAAGTTATACTTGCTAAATCTTCTTATAGAACTAACAATCAGAGGGAGGGAGGAGGAGGTTCAGTGATAAGTAGTGCCAGCTATAAGATAAAGAGTCCTCTACATAATCTATGTTTATTTAGACAACCATCTAGCCACAATACAGATTTAAAGAACCCAGGTGGTATGGTTAATAAAATAATATAACTACTCCTTTCTCGTCAGGGCTCTATTATATTTCTACGGCAAGTGAAGTATGGTCAAATTTGCAATGTAAGCAACTGTACAAGTTGAAATATCAGGGTTTTTTGTAATAAGGAACAATTTAATTTGTAAATATAAATTACTGGAGACTTTGGCCTAAAGAGTTCGCTGTATCAATTTAATATACAGTGAAGATAGCACTTGGAAATATTTTCTATCAAAGGTTATTCAAAACTCCTTGTAATAAACATATTTATCATATGATCCCACTGAATTAAATTATAATAGTATCTTAAGTTTATATACAGTACTGCCATTCACCATAAAGGTGCTTTACATACTATAAAGAATCACTTATATGGCATCCCCTCAGTGGACACACACACACACACACACACACACACACACTGTTGACAGGAATCAATCCACACAACAGTGAAAGCACACCTCTACAGAGGAACGCAGCAACTATCTCAGCAGCATTAGTGCAATAATACAAAGCACTTAACGTAAGGACATAAGGAAAAATACCATAACCCCTGTAGCCAAAGGATGATTTAATCTACACATTCAGCAGTAATATCAAATTACATTTTAAAGTTTATAAATAGCAAATTAGTTTATGACTCAATTTCTCCTGTTATTCGAGGCCAAACTAACTTGCCTCCGATGTATTCAAAATATTTTCCCCCTTTTTCCTTTGATAATTCACCCCACTGTTGACTCAGTTACTTTATGTAGGTGGAAGTGATGAATGTTGCTGAGTGCCAGGTTTTTTTGGTCCAAGATGAATAACCCCAAGGAGCAACTTGCACTGAGTCCCAGGCTCCTGTCAGCCTCATAATTGATGATGTTTTCTCTGAAAGGGGTGGGGATTGGGACACATTAGGGCTCAATGGGGGAAGTAAGCTGAGTGAATTGACTCAGCAGCTATGTCTTTTACCCATGGTTCCTAATATGTATAAACTTATTACTGCCAAATGTACTTTAACTTCAGAAGGGGAAAAAAATCAATCTGTTCAAATGAAATAATGTAATACCAGAAGTTTAAAAAAAGTGAACTTTTGTACTGGCAGTGTGGAAGAACATTTTAGTCAACTCTGTTCTTTCTGAAGTGCCATTTGCTACTAAACTAAAAATAAATTTGCAAATGTAAAATGCAAGGACTTAAGAGGAATAGCACAAAATGATTGCTATAAAGCCAATGTATCTCTTTCTAATCTTGTCTCAAATGTCCCATGACTTTTATAACAAAGATCTGCATGGAAATGCACATACTGTATTTCAAATGTAGATTTTATGTCAGCATATTTTTATAGCAATTCGGAGAGCAGTTGCTCCACTTCTTATCTGTGCAATCTGGAAGTAAAGCAGGCTCCCTGCCAAGTCACTGACAGCATGTCTTGCCCAGGTTGCCATGGGTGACTAGTGAGTTGACAACCTAGGGATCCAGCAAAGAACAGTCACTGACTAATGGCTTCTAGAGTCCCAGTGACCTTTGATCTTTAATGGTCAGGACAAAAACAAATGACCTAGTTCAGGAGGCCCCCCGTCAAACATGTATTTTTAAAAAGCCGTTATCAAGTAAACACGGATTGATATGTTTGCTGTATCTACAACAAAATGAAAATGCTCAGATCTTTACCTTCACGCAACACAGGAATAGAAATGTGAGCACATAAAAATGGACTTCTCACAAATATATTATTTCATTTGTCACATACAAAATAAATCAAGAAAATCAATTGCTGAGACTAATGAGGTTTATAAAAATAACTAAGAAAATACAGGCAATTTTCTGTCACTGACACAAAAAGTTGCCAAGGTTGGCAACTGTGCTAGAAGCAATTGCACCACGTATCCAAAATCTGTGCATAGTTTCTGTCATTAGAGATTTGGTGCTATTCTGACACCAAGGGCTATCAGCTCGAATATGCTACAGCAAAGAGGCTGGCGGCTATAGTAACCATAGAGCATGCTGTCCGAACCTTAATGATAACTTTCATCACTGCATATTGTCACCATAGCAATGAAGCTAGATGTGGGCAAATGACAAGGTTCTGTCACCAGCTCCATATTACACAGCTTGGGCCTGACAGCCTTCAGGACTATTCTCTCATCCATCCTGAATACGCAAATACATTTTCAACAGGCCCAAAAGTAATAATCTGTCCTTCTGCAATGTCATCATTTTACAGGAGCTACTGTTAGCGGTGTGCAGTTGTTAGACCCAATGAAAACATTTTGTGTCACTCTCAGTCAAGCTCTCACATTTTTGGAAAATGGAAGTAGAAAATAAAACTAACAAATATTTGAAATATGAAAGATGCTGCAAAGAACAGACATGTGGAGGAGGTCTGGGGGGAATGGAAATTGATAAATACACTAAGTGCCACTGGAATGAAGTAGCATTTGGATTCTGAATCAGTATACAATGGGAATTTAACTGTTAATTTTCTTTGGAAGAATGTTAACAATAGGCATGCAACATATTGTGATGATCTAAAACTGTATTTAATATTTATATTATATCTGTATACAAAATTTTATACACTGCTACTTGCACGGACAAAGAGATTTGGGAGGAACACAGGATAATTGGTATTGTATGTAAGGCTGTCAATGGATCTCCCCCTAAACATTCTGTTCTGTCTTCACCATTGCATCAGTGGTGCCACCACAGTTTTACATTATTCTTCCACGAGACTGCACAAGCAGGACAGTTAACTTTGTCTACTTCCCTGCTGTCATACTTAGAAGTCATTCCAGAAGTAACAAAAGTCTTTGACAACAATACACTCACATTTAGAGGTATTCTACCTAGTCACTCTATCTGAACTGCATCTCTGTTTAGAAGATTCCCACTCAGGATCAGTTCCTGCTCACCTTACTAAATAACCCCACTGATATCAATGAGAGTACTCACATGATTAAGGTGAGCAAGCTATAGCCCTCCGCGATTAACTTCTTTTGCCCTTTTTAGCATATATTTCAATTCATATCTTGTTTTGTGTTTAGAGTCATACAGAATAATCTGATTTAATGTCTTTGTTTCATGTACTGCATAAACTCTTCAGACATGTGGAAAGCCATCTTTTAATTATTCTTAATTCAGACTCACTTACATGTGATATTTATTGGTTAACACATTCACTATATCCCTTCAGTGTGCAACACACTTGCTTTTCAATTGCAGGTTTATAAAAAAATGTTCATGCAGTGAATTTTCAAAACAGATGTAGCATACCATAGAAGCAACTAAGCAACTAATCTTCCAGGACAAATGTAACATATAAGAACAACTAAACTGAAACAAAAATTCCACATATACTTAAAAATATTATTGTCTGTAATTTAATAGAACAATATTTCTAGGCCTATAACCTTGCACGCAGAGGCAATTTCCCAAGCATTAATACTTAAATGGGTCATATGCACCACATCTGTCATTCTGTCCTGAAGTCTATGAGGCACAACCAAGACTCTGCAAGCCTATTGATTTTTCTAGCATTTGCTTTAATTTACTTAACCATTGAGAAATCCATCAGTACATAAAGGGCAACTGTCCATTACTGCCTCATTTGCAGACATTCTTTCCCCTCATTTTTTGGTAAATATTACCCCTTCAATCGCTGTGTGTTTACAGTGTAAAAATGAATCTGAAAAGTGCTCACACCTGTTTCTGTTCAATAGCTGCTACACTGAGGTATATGTAATGTGCTTAAAGATAGAATAAATATCTAGACATTATTACATCTGTGTGCAAAGGGTGGTAAATTAGATCCTAATTACATTAACAGGGATTCTGCCTCCCAGCTTAAATTTTACATGAGCACTCTGTAAAAATCCAAAAGCTCTGCTGTGGTTTCTTTACGAGCTGGTGATTACAGCTACTTCCTATGCGGTCACTAAATATTCTGTTTACAAATAAATGAAGAAGCTTTGAGCCAACTTGCCAGGGTAATAATCCGTTTTTTTTCCCCCAGCAAACCTTCGCCTCATAAGTATGGCAACAATCAGAAGCCCTGGCTTCATCTAATTACTCTATCACATAATTTCACAAATTGCCTTTTCACTGGGGAGCCAAGTGCAAAACACGCTCACAGTGGGATTTCAGGCAGCAGCTTTCATTTACTACTCATTTCTTGTTAAATTAAACACAAAAACACCAGTTGTGTGAAAGAAGTCAAAAAGAATGCTTGCAAATGAGCCAGACAAGTGTATCTCATATTTATACCATTCTCACAAAATAGCTCATTGGCAAGCTGTATTTTTAATGGCACCGTTCTATCCTTTAACCCTCTGAAGTCCTTGTGTGTTTCTACAGCAAGCAATTTGCACTTCTGAAAATCAGAAGCACAGAGCCTTATAATCTATTCAAACATATAATTTAAACTAATATCAACAATGTAAAAATTGCAACAGTGGATGCATGTGTCTTATTGGCCAATATCACAAATGTTTTGTTAATAACCTAGAGTGGTTAGTATCCTGCAAATCCCCTCCCTGTTGCTCTGTCCTACAATTAATAGAGCTTAAAACATCTCTCCTATGTAACACATGACTGCCTGCTACAGCACTGGTAGGGCCAAATTATGCCCTGATTTACACTCCATGTAGCCCCATCAACTGCAAAGGGGTTTTTACAGGGTATAACTCGGGGCAGAATTTGGCTGCTAAACTCTAAGGACCATTGTATTATACCAATTTTATGTAAAGGACAATAAATCTAATAAAAAAATCTAGCTCATCAAAACCTTATACTATACAATACACACAATTCCTACTTCATATAGAGCCCAACTCTGGATGATGCTGAGAAGCCAATGGAACTAGAAGGCATTTGGGCCTCTAATTATCTGAATTTTAACAAGACAGGATTCTCGTTTAAAAATAAAGAACACAAATTATTTTGAAAATTATTGCCGTGAGTGTCACATTGCCAGGGCACGTGAACTAGAGGTTATATTAGTAGAAGATGACATTTTTACATAAACATGTACAAAACTAAACACCGCCATTTGTAATTAAAGCCATTGCTTTTGTAGCACTAGAGCCAGTAGGTCAGGTACCGTTTTACATCACAAACCAGTCCTTTATGCATGTAGATTTGCCAGCATTATCTGCCCAGGGACAAGAAAACATTAACAGCAGCTGTCTGTGCGCTTCTACACTGAAAATTCTATTCATACAGACAGGTGGAGTAATTTAAAAGCCAATGTGGTGCAATTTTGATGCGACTAATACCACTGTTTACTAGAATGCCACCATTACTACTGTTTATGAAAACATTACTAAAATTATATTTTATTCATAAGAATACTAAGATTCTAGTTATTATCAGCTTTAAAATGATCCTACCCCAAAGCTGTGGTTAATAACCCTCCAGGGTTTACAGCCTGCTGCACCGAAGAAAATATAGCTGGATTCCAGCTTGGTGAACAATTGTATCTTCACAGTTTGCTGTATCTTCATAAGACAAACTAGAGACGTAGCTCTCGGGCTTACCTGCCAGACGGCAGAAAAAAAACCTTAAGGAAGGTTGTCTGTTATCCAAAAATTATTTGGCTTTAAGGCCCAAATCCTATACCCACTTAAGGGGGTCCAAAGTCTGGGATGGCAAAACCTGATGGTTGTATCTAGGTTTTTCTTCTCTTCTGCAGCTGTCCAGGTAGGATGCAAAGTCAGTATCCCCTCTGAGCTCATGGCAGATAAGCACTAAAACTCAATCAGGGGGTCTTCTAATTATCCAAAGCCATCTAGAATTAGGGTATGTTCAGTTCCATTGTGAATACAATCATTAGCCAGAGACCCCAAAAGTCTGGCAGAATTTAGCTGACGTGAATCATACTGCTCCCAGGTCTTCCAGTCATGGATTGTTCCACTTCATCACTGCTGTCTTGAGAGAATGTTGTGGACCGAAGGAGTCCCTTGACATCAGACACTGTCTCCCTAACCCACTTTTAGGAAATTTTTGAAATCTATTATTTTCCAAAGCCATTTCAAGCATGATCACGTTTGGCCCCACAACTCCATTTTTTCCCTATGTTAGACTCCCTCACAATGTTTTATTTATATACATTATAAATAAATGCTTTGTTTTTAAAAAAAAATCTGAATGATTTCAGTATGCTAATATTGTCCATCTCGTAACAAAAAATGGTTTATCACTAATAAAGAAAAGAACAGTTTGAAGCATACTTCTCTGGGCAGTTTCCTGTTTATAAGAGGAAAGATCCAGCAATAAATCTTCCAGAACCTACTTTACTGAAATGGTAGCACGCTACTGAAAGTGAAGGGAATCCTTTATTTTTTTTTTTTAAAAAGGACTATGGTTCCAAATTGGGAAGTCCAGGTGCAAGGTGGGATAAATTAGATCACTGTACACCAACAGACTTTGTTAGTCCTATTTATACTCTGCCTTCATGTAAGGATTCAAAATTGGTGTAATTTACATGGTGAGGAACTGGAAGGTATAAATAGTAGGGCTGGTCAAAAACTTTTCACTGAAGCTGGGTTTTTTACTATAAATACAAAGAATAATAAACAATTTTTTGGATTTTTTTTTTCTTTCTGTAGAAAAACTCACCTTTTTGTCAAAAAAATGAAAACATTTCTGTTTTCCAACAAAAAGTCAACATTCTCTGCAGAGGGGAAAAACCTCAAAATGCTTTCTGACCCAGGTCTTGTAAAAAGATGCAAGTTAAAGCAGTCCCCATCCTGTTTTAACTTACACTGAAGAGCTGGAAGAAAGTGTACGTTATACTATCTTGGATCCCCATAGACATGGATATAGCTCATGTAAGCAGGCGTAGGAGTCGTCTAAACTAGGGCACAGGAGTCTAACTTGCACAACTTTGTGTATCACTTCTGAATCTGACCCTGTTAAGAGAGAGAGCTTATTTTACATGGCAGATGACCATGCCTAACCCTTCTGGGGCAGCGCACTTCGGCACTTTCACCTGACCAGATTATTAGTTTACACAGGTGCTTCATGAAACTCCTTAAAAATTGGTAATCACCCAAGGAGCCAAGAGCTTCAGGCTCAAAATTTACATAGCTATGTCATTTGTGTCTGAAGAGCAATGCAGACGCCTTCAAGAACTCTCCGTTGTAGAAGCTGTGTTAGAGGATGAACTAGGCAAACAACTAATACATTTAGCCAATGAATTTTGCCTCGTTTCTTGTTTGCAAATTATTTGCCACAATATTCCAATTTCCTTTAATGTATCGGTTATTCAAAATTCACCAAAATATTCCTGTGAATAATTTTGGATCTGAAATTTGTTGGCATGATTTTTCCCCTCCCCAAAAATGTTTGGTACTTTAATTTCAGGTAGTTTTGACTGGACAGATACAGACGGTCACATTATATGTTTCTTTCACTTTATTGGATGAGGTTAATCCAAGAATCAGGTCTCCTATGTGAATTATTACAGTAGATTAAAAAAAGAGACTGCTTTCCATGAACATTTTCCAATGTTCACTCCAATA
This sequence comes from Emys orbicularis, assembly GCF_028017835.1. Lineage (NCBI taxonomy): Eukaryota > Metazoa > Chordata > Testudines > Emydidae > Emys > Emys orbicularis. Next base: position 199,251,742 of record NC_088685.1, read on the forward strand.
TTGTATTTCTGCAAATACTGCTCATAGTAAAGTCGTTTCTGAAAATAGACCACAAAAGGTGTTCAAGTACAATTAAAGCAAGTGTAATTTTAACATTTGGTGCATATTCATAGTTTCTTTTTTCAGTTTTCCTCCAATTCTTAGAAGATTTGGATTTTTGCCCAAAACTGTAAAATAATGTGTTTCATTGGCTTCTGAGGAATTGAAATTCTTTTACTTTAAGGTGGTTTCCACACACACACACACACACACACACACACACACTACGATGGCTACAAGCCAGGAGGTGGGAAAAAATCTGCAATAAAGTAAGACAGGACTTATGGGAAAGGATTTCTCTTTGGAAAAAAAAATCTAGTTGGTCTACTGGATAGGTTTTGGCTTCAACCAAAATGCTTTCAGCGGTCATGTGGAGCTAGAGACAGATATTATAGGTCAGACAGTTTGGATAATATGTTGTTTTAATCAGAAGTCAGAGAAATTTCCTTCGTGGCCCAAACGATGGAAGCCTGAAAAAAGACGGGATTATAGAGAATGATGCCAGCCTATTGGCTAGGTAGGGTACAGACAGAGGCGTGTCTGTTTGAAGAGAGGAGTGATCAGTGGAGGAATCCATTCACAATCAACTGACTAGAACTTCTCATTTACGATCCAGCATTAGCCAAAAAACAGTCAATACCATGTTTTCCTCTGCAGGGACAATTTAGCTCAGATCAGGAACAACAATAATATAGAAGGTGCTGTCTTTCAGAACAGGGAATCTGTGATTGAATCCAAGAGCTTTCATCTAGCGTACGAGAGCTCTATCTAGGCAGTGAACATGAAAGAATGACAGTTGGAGGACATCAGCAACTAGGCTGCAACAAAAGCAGCTTCCACTAAATATGGCAAAGCCTAAGGGCAGGTCTACACTAACCCCCCAATTCGAACTAAGGTACGCAACTTCAGCTACGTGAATAACGTAGCTGAAGTTCGAAGTACCTTAGTTCGAACTTACCTCAGTCCAGACGCGGCAGGCAGGCTTCCCCGTCGACTTCACGTACTCCTCTCGCTGAGCTGGAGTACCGCAGTCGACGGCGAGCACTTCCGGGTTCGACTTATCGCGTCCAGACAAGACGCGATAAGTCGAACCCAGAAGTTCGATTTGCTTGCCGCCGAACTACCGGGTAAGTGTAGACCTACAGCCACCTCAATCATCAGGTGGAATAATTCTTTGGGTGGAGAGAAAGTCAAAAGCAACAGTTTTGGGGAAGATTAAAGTGGTCAAGCTTTTGCCAGAGTATCTCTGTACAAACTGTATAGCAGTTGTGATGTCAATATATTAATTTGCATGCAGCTATTTGAATCCTGGTTCTTTTTATCTTCAGGAGCTTTCTACTCAGGTTCATATTCTTTGTTGGAGAGTATGTTGACAGATCTTCAGGATAATTTTCATCCCTTAATATGAAACGCCGACTCTCAACCTGTGAAGGAAGATTGGGTTCATGGTGCCATCCTTTTAGTTAAAGATGCCTTCCTCATCCATGAATCCTGGACACCTGTCACTAGGAAGGCTTATAAAAAATTTTATTGCATTGTCCACAATAAAATTAAGTGAAAGAGAAGGCATATGTTTGGAGAAACAAGAAAAAGTCTCTGAGTCCATATTGAAATATAACTCTGTTATGTTGGCAAACTCCATGAGATCTATGGTATTTTGCAGTGCAAACATCAGCTGTGCAGGATGAAGTTAGGAAGGGTTAATTTAAATTGCCCTGTTTCCTTCTAATATTTCCAACCAATCATTCTGAAGAGGAGGAGAACACAAAGATTTCTGGTGTCAGTCAGTCCTTTCCCTTTTTATGCTGTCAGCAGGCCAGTATGTGCTCCCATGTGCTGTGACTACTACCTCTATCCAAAAATGTAACACACATTCTAGATGGACCTACACATAGTCTGAGAGGCACATTAACCACATTTGCATCTTTGCAAAACTGTACATTATATGGGACTGAAGAGCGACCAGAAAAGACTCGAAACAGAGCCTGCTTTAACTGTGAATGTGAAAAGTAGTTAGCTTGCAAAGTAACCAAACATATATGTGAAATATATTAAATTTAAGCAATATGACATGATTGGGTATTTTTAATGTTAGAATAATATCGTCAAAAAGAAAAACATCATATGACATATGCTCCTTAACTGATCTAATTCTGATCACAAATTTAATCTTAAAATAATCTAAAACAATAGTCTCTTTCTAATAAGTTCTTTCTGCCAAATAAAATCATTGCTAAAAAGCTTTTATTTTATTTATTTGTATATTTTCCATTTTTTACAAATGTATCAGGGTTATTAATTAAGATTCAAAACCTAGACATAGCCATGGGGAAAACTTATTTTTCACTCAACAGACAGCAAATCCCAGTAAGTATTTTGTCTATTCTGCCATTTCAGCAAAACAAACTCTTTAGAAAATTCTTGCAAATGATGTTAAAAAAAATTAAGAAGTCTGATTAAATGACGGGGTTTACCTTAAGCAAATCCTTGGCTCATTCACATTTTAGATCATGGTAATTTGTTTTTAAAAAGGTGTTTGAAGTCCTACAATTTACCTCTTGGCACCATTAAAAAAAATGTAGTTTATAATCCCCTAATGGGTTTAAACAAAGTCTTCAATAGTTTAAATTGTTATTAAACGTCTTTTGGGATTATAATTTTATGGGTTGTTGTTTTTTTTTTTTTTGCCTGATTACATGATGAACGTGTAGATCATCAAATACTCATCACAGAACCAAACCAATTACATTGCATAATCCCCAAAATAAAATGAGGTTTTGAATTCCAATGTTTTAAATTATAGCGGATTTAAAGGATAGAGAGTGTTCATGACTAGATTCAAGGGGTGGACGAAACATATTTTTTTAAACTGATTTTAAAACACATTTTAAAGCTGAGAAAGGAGATGGGATCAAGGGAAGACTTGGCTAACAGTATGTCCAGGATTAAAGTAGAAATTATACCTGCCTTTGTCACAATTACATTTATACAGATCTTTCTACAAACCGCACTTGAGGCCATTTATTTCAATGAGGAGTTCTGCTTAAAAACTGATGTCATGATACAATCCTTGCACATTAACTGGTCTCAAATATAGAATTTGGGGCCCATAAAATCTTGTCATGGACTGTATCACAAAAAAATGTTTTGATAAAACTTGTTGACTTTTAGCTATAACACCATGATGTTTTGACAGAACATCAGGCTTGAGACAAACACCCTGCCATGCCATCAGAAGAACTCACCCAAATCCCAGCCTTATTTTGATTGAAACATTTACTGTCTTAGGAGCCCCTGCTGTTTGGGTATGTTCCACCTACTTTGCCATAATGCACCAGCTTCTGGGTGATATGCAGCTTCCTGGACTGTTTTACAGTTTTATAGCAGATTTTATGTAAATTGTGATGTATGTGAGACAACTTAACATGCTCACTTATGTAAATTACAAGGGTCACAGATATGTTTTGCCTAACTAATAGCAAAATTGGCCACCTGTTCCAGTGTAGAATTTTAATAAAAAGTAAGCACCAATGTCAGAGTAACAGTGGCTAAAAATATTTAGTTTTAAGCTGCCAGTGTGGTCACTATTTTAATAACATTTAACTACTGGTGTCCTAATTTTCCTCTATGCTAAAAATAATAGCAGCAGCCAATCTGGATTAATTTATCCCCCTGAGTGTCCCTGAATGCACAGTCTACAACCAGAGAAAACAGCATTTGTGTGGCCTTTGGACATATACTAAGTCTGTCCTGCTGCATCGCTGAAACTAATGGGGATTTGCTGAATGACACTGCTGTGGGAGTACTGTACAAATATGGCATTCAAGAAGTGAAAGCCTTAATGAGGGGGAGGGGGGTTCAACAAAGAGAGAGAGTTTACTTTTATGTGGAAAATGAGAATTTAAGGGCAAACATTAGAAAAGGAGGTTCCTGTCTGTACACAGAGGACTTAATTTTTTTTAATGTAATAACTGCATAGAGTAAATTAAAACCAATCTATACACTTTCTGAAGACTGTATTAGTTCTACATTTCTTTTAAATCATTCCAACCACTAATCATTAGTATGAAACTCAGCAATTACTGTCTAGATCACTTGATTCCCTGTCACTGATGTATATTAATGTTAATAATTGAGAGAAAGTTTTTATCTTTGAAAAAAGTTATTTGAGATAACAGTCCAATTAGGAATTGCCACCAGCCAATTAGAATGCTGTTTTTTTACATTGCTACCAATGGAATGTGCTTAGTACTTATATAGCGCTTTTCATCTATAAATCTCTATGGGTAAGTATCATCACCCCATTTTACAGATGGGGAAATTAAAACACAGAGAAGTTAAATGATTTGCTGCAAGTCAGTACCAGAACTGAGGACAGAACCATGATCTGATTCCTAGTCCAGGGCTGTATCCACTGGAAAATACGGCCTCCCTAACTTTTTTCACTTTAATAAAACAAAGAAATTGCAATAGTTGGGAAAAGGAATTAAAAAAAAAATTAGATCGCATCACTAACATTGCCAAAAAAGGAAAAATCCAATGGTTTCTTCTGCCCCTTCCTCCTAGTGTTGGTGTGTGGGGCGTGCTCTCAGTCTCTCTCATACACTGAGCCTTTGTCTGTCAATTCTGCAACACTATGGATAAAGATCCAGATGAGACAGCGCCTACTCTGCCCCATCCTGTGACCTGTGGGCAGTGCCAGCCTCAGGGAAAATGGAGCCCTGGGAGAACTTGTATTTTGGCATCCTGGGCCACAGGGGCACTCCATCCCCCTTTTTGTCCCTGGTCCCCAGAGCTCCCCAGGCTTCTCTGCCTCCCCCAGTGCTAAACTTTGTATTGAAAGGGGTGGTGGAGCTCAGCCCCAGCAGAAATTAAGCACTGGCTGGGCGCCCAGCTCTGTAGACAACGCTGCAGCCTGCAGCGGTGCAGAAGTCAGGGTGGTATATATGGTGTACTGCCACTCTGACTTCTGCACTGCTGCTGCGGCTTGTGGTGCCTGGCGCTCGACTCAAGACGGGCTCTGCGCTGTCATACGTGGGCTGCATCTTGCTGGAGCCCATGGCCATCATTTCAGATTTTTGGGGGGGCGCGTCATTTCAGATTTGGGGGGGGGGCAACTTTAACCTGAGAAAACTAGTTTTTTCCCCCAAATAATTTAGAAATTAGCTGACAGGAGCACTGGATCTAATTCCTATATAAAGAAAGAAAAAAAAATACAAACACCACTTCGAGACATATTTTAAGTTTATATGTAAGTTTAGAACAATCAGGAGATAATACAGCAAAATGTTCCCAATCCTAAACCTTGAGGTATCAGTTCTGGAGCTTTAACACAGATATCAGAAACACAAGTTTGATACTTTGTTCACTATCTTCAGGAGAGAGAAATAAATATTAATAAAATCGGCTTACTTTCTCTAACAGACACACTCTGCATTATTGCCATTATCCAACTTTATTTTAGTCAATTGTTTTTAACTCCACTAAAAACATATTTACTTAATTTTAACATATGTGATGAACGTTTATTTTTCTCTCTATTAAAATCAGGAATGTATTTTTCTAATTATTTTGGCATTTATGTTTACCGATCACAATCATGTACATGACTCACTACATTTGACTCCATCATTCGCATCGTATTTGGAACTGCACCTATTCTCATACAAATTTTAAGTTATTTTACAGCTATAACTACAAATACCATTTGAAAATAAGTGACCTTCACCTGCAAAGTGTCTAAAGTTATATGTTTAGCTAATCTTTTTTAAACTGGCATTGCTAAGGTGCATAAAAGCTAAATTTATATTATAGAAGGATACTATTATTTGATTGTACCACTTTAAATAACGAATGACAAGACAAAGCACAATATGTTAATAAAAGTACATAAGAACATAAGAATGGCCATACTGGGTCAGACCAAAGATCCATCCAGCCCAGTATCCTGTCTACCAACAGTGATCAATGCCAGGTGCCCCAGAGGGAGTGAACCTAACAGGTAATGATCAAGTGATCTCTCTCCTGCCATCCATCTCCACCCTCTGACAAACAGAGGCTAGGGACACTATTCCTTACCCATCCCTACTAATAGCTATTAATGGATTTAACCTCCATGAATGTATCTAGTTCTCTTTTAAACCCTGTTATAGTCCTAGCCTCCACAACCTCCTCAGGCAAGGAGTTCCACAGGTTGACTGTGTGCTATGTGAAGAACAACTTCCTTTTATTTGTTTTAAACCTGCTGCCCATTAATTTTATTTGGTAGCCCCTAGTTTTTATATTATGGGAACAAGTAAATAACTTTTCCTTATTCATTTTCTCCACACCACTCATGATTGTATATACTTCTATCATATCCCCCCTTAGTCTCCTCTTTTCCAAGCTGAAAAGTCCTAGGCTAGGTCTACACTACAGCGGGGGGTCGACCTAAGATACACAACTTCAGCTACGTGAATAGCATAGCTGAAGTTGCGCACTTTAGGTCGACTTACCTGGCTGTGAGGACGGCGGCAAGTCGACCGCTGCCGCGCCGCCGTCGACTCCGCTGCCGCCTTTTGCCGCGGTGGATTTCCGGAGTCGACGGCAGAGCGATCAGGGATCGATTTTATCGCGTCTTCACTAGACGCGATAAGTCGATCCCCAATAGACCGATTGCTACCTGCCGATCCGGCGGGTAGTGAAGACGTGCCCCTAGTCTCTTTAATCTCTCCTCATATGGGACCCGTTCCAAACCCCTAATCATTTTAACAACAAGGAGTCCGGTGGCACCTTAAAGACTAACAGAGTTATTCGGACATAAGCTTTCAGGGGTAAAAAACCTCACTTCTTCAGATGCAACTGAAGAAGTGAGGTTTTTTACTCACCTCTTTAAGGTGCCACTGGACTCCTTGTTGTTTTAGTGGATACAGACTAACACGGCTACCCCCGGATACCAATCATTTTAGTTGCCCTTCTTTGAACCTTTTCTAATGCCAGTATATCTTTTTTGAGATGAGGAGACCACATCTGTACGCAGTATTCAAGATGTGGGCGTACCATGGATTTATATAAGGGCAATAAGATATTCTCTGTCTTATTCTCTATCCCCTTTTTAATGATTCCTAACATCCTGTTTGCTTTTTTGACTGCCGCTGCACACTGCGTGGACGTCTTCAGAGAACTATCCATGATGACTCCAAGATCTTTTTCCTGATTAGTTGTAGCTAAATTAGCCCCCATCATATTGTATGTATAGTTTGGGTTATTTTTTCCAATGTTTATTACTTTACCTTTATCCACATTAAATTTCATTTGCCATTTTGTTGCCCAATCACTTAGTTTTGAGAGATCTTTTTGAAGTTCTTCACAGTCTGCTTTGGTCTTAACTATCTTGAGCAGTTTAGTATCGTCTGCAAACTTTGCCACCTCACTGTTTACCCCTTTCTCCAGATCATTTATGAATAAGTTGAATAGGACTGGTCCTAGGACTGACCCTTGGGGAACACCACTAATTACCTCTCTCCATTCTGAAAATTTACCATTTATTCCTACCCTTTGTTCCCTGTCTTTTAACTAGTTCTCAATCCATGAAAGGATCTTCCCACTTATCCCATGACAACTTAATTTACGTAAGAGCCTTTGGTGAGGGACCTTGTCAAAGGCTTTCTGGAAATCTAAGTACACTATGTCCACTGGATCCCCCTTGTCCACATGTTTGTTGACCCCTTCAAAGAACCCTAATAGATTAGTAAGACATGATTTCCCTTTACAGAAACCATGTTGACTTTTGCCCAACAATTTATGTTCTTCTATGTGTCTGACAATTTTATTCTTTACTATTGTTTCAACTAATTTGCCCGGTACTGACATTAGACTTACTGGTCTGTAATTGCCAGGATCACCTCTAGAGCCCTTTTTAAATATTGGCGTTACATTAGCTATCTTCCAGTCATTGGGTACAGAAGCTGATTTAAAGGACAGGTTACAAACCATTGTTAATAGTTCTGCAATTTCACATTTGTGTTCTTTCAGAACTCTTGGGTGAATGCCATCTGGTCCCGGTGACTTGTTACTGTTAAGTTTATCAATTAATTCCAAAACCTCCTCTACTGACACTTCAATCTGTGACAATTGCTCAGATTTGTTACCTACAAAGGACAATTACTCCAACCAGGACAGGTTAGGCATTTTAGAACTCACTACTCAAAGAATTAAAATTTAAGAATAAGAAAAATAAAATTATGAAATGCACAGACCAATCAAAAAACTAAACTAACAGCACTGTAATCCTTAACGAACTTTTAAAGAATAAAATTTCAGAGAATATATGTGCCTTGCGCATTTCGACAGGAAGTACCAAGAAGTAACAGCTATGACATGTGAGAGAGAGAAAGAGAGAGAATGTGTTTGCGTTGGAGTGAGTGTGCCCGAGTAAGTGTGTCAGCATGCTGTCTCTTTAAGCAGAGCATTTAGGAGCCTGAACAGCATCCCCGGCAGAACCAACGTCAGACCCAGAGGCACCAGCACAGACATGCAGCCCCTGACTACCCACCCCAGTCAGTGGAGACTGGGTACACGGGTGAGGGAAGGGGGACACCCCGACACCAGCGCCCCCTCACCACCATGCCCCACCCTGCACAGCGGACAGGAGGCCGGCTCCAGCCCCTGAGCAGCTTGGCCAGGGGTGGCTCCATGGGCACCGGGGGGAGGGGAGACAGTAGCAGCAGTGGCTGCAGACAGCAGGGGAAGAGGGGCACCCCGGCTTCGCAGGAGTTACCTGGCCGGTCCAGCTGCCCTCCTGCAGCTCAGTCCGTCCACCCTCTCCAGACACTGCCGCGCCTGCCTGGCTGCCTCTAAGCCCCGTTGGGTCAGAGGTACCAGCACGGCACCCCCGTGAGCAAGGCAACCTGAGCAATGGCTCAACCCTCCCACCCCTACGGCAAGCTCTGATTGTGGGTCTGGGTCTTACATCCCCTCCTAGGCCAGCTTCTGCCACATGATTCTCAGGTGGGAATCTGTCTCCTTACTGCCCATGCTGAGTTACCAGAATTTGTTATCTGCACCACCAGAATGTTGAACTCATGGGGGTGAGGCAGGTAAGGCAAGAATGGGATTTGGGGATATATTCCCTCCCATTTTTTCCTGCCCTGGATGCTGCACATACAGGCCATTCAAAATACAGTGCCAGGCCTGGCAATGGGTCAAGCAGCTGGATCACTGTCATTAGTTCCACCCCTTTCCCACCAGGCATTTCTTCAGGCTTAACAAGGTGTGACACTTTTCCCTCCAGGAGCATCTCTCACTCAGCTGTGGGCTAAAGTGACCCTGCAGATGCCAATGGATCTTGTGGCGCATCTGGTCTTTAAACACTGAACCTACATTACGATGGCAAAGCCTTTGGAGTCTAGCCTTCTAAAAGGAATATTTTTTTCTTTATGGATTCTAATTTCCAATTTATTCTGACAGAACCATGCCTATAGGCTGTGCTGTTTCTTACATAGTTTTCAAGAAGTTTAGTTCCTTTCTCAGATGGACTATAATCTTGAGAGTGCAGAATGTTCAAAGGTTCTGCGTTAGTAACCAGGAATCTGGGGACTGTCAGTGTCTCCTGATATTTCAGGCTTGGCTGGTAAGACAGGTACCCTTAAATGAAAAAGGACAGAGGGGCCTCCCTTCCTCTCTCACATTCCTTAGTAATGAACTTGATTCATTTGTCCGTCAGCTGATGACGTACAACAGCTCAAATATCGGTGCAATATGCACCTGAGGCATGTAAAGTTAGCCAACAGTAAACTGCTTTCTCTTCTGGAGCACCTGAACCTTGCGTCACCACTCTGGCTCATGCTTTTTGATTCTTCCTGGTGGCTGTTTGTGTTAATTGTCCACCATTTCATCTGTCTTTTCAAGGAAATGAAGAGACCTGCAGGTTTGAGATCTTTTCCTGAGAGATTTTTTTAGGAGAGGATTGAATGAGTATTGTACTCTAATCTGTAAGGAGAGTCCAATGCACTGGGGAGGCAATGGTTCTGGTGTGCACGTTTATAGAGGATTGATGCACCAAGCAGTCATTAGATGTCCAGAAGTTTTATAAGCTAGACTGGGCTGTTACCACTTCCAAATTTTTCCCAGTTCTGACTTGGGCCTGGAAATTCAGTAGTAATCAGGTCCTTCATGCATATTACTAACCCCAGTCAAGGCAATCCCACAGAATGATGCGACTTGTGGGCATCATCATCCTAAGGTATCTACCACTGAATACCTAACTTACAGGTATATAAATCACAGAAACAATGGCTTTGTCTGTCTCATTTCCAGGAAGCAAGTGCGTGAGCCTTCCACAATGCGTGTTCTTACAGGACTTTGGCATCTGATGGTGTTTGAACTGGTAGAAAGATCAGTTGCCCCAAATACCTGCAGTTGCTACTGGACTGTATTCTTGGTTTTTTCTGTTGTCTCTAATGTGGCATGTCAGAAGCAGTGTGTCATGCAGCAATCTACAGCCCTAGTCCAGTTAAAGTCATCTCTTTCCAAAATATCAACATACATCACTGAATTCTTTCTGCATACACGTGATCAGTCACCCATTTCAATGCAGATGTTCTCTAGTGCTTTCACTGGTGGAGGGATAGGCCAAAGCTGTATGTAGCCTTCCAGAGTATAAAGACATCTCCTTACCATGTATGACCATGTTATGGTAACTTTGTATTCTTAGTCTGCTATTAACCACAACGCGCTCTCTAGAGAGCCTAAAATGTCTGCTTCTCTGGGCAACCTTTTCAAGTTTTTTTTGTATTGGAGAACGGTCCATGATCCACCTGGAGCTGATATGACTTGGCTAGAACAATGAACCACCTGCAGTTGCTAGAAGTAGGGAGGGTGATCCTTTACAGTTTTACAAGGCTGATCAGGCAAGCCTCAAACCAGGGGGGAGGGATAGCTCAGTGGTTTGAGCATTGGCCTGCTAAACCTAGCATTGTGAGTTCAATCCTTGAGGGGGACACTTAGGGATCTGGGACAAAATCAGTACTTGGTCCTGCTAGTGAAGGCAGGGGGCTGGACTCAATGACCTTTCAAGGTCCCTTCCAGTTCTAGGAGATGGAGATATCTCCATTAATTTTTTATTTTATTTTAAGCCAGCACGATGCTGCACAAATGTATGGATAAGGAGGGTCTTCATTAAGCCTTTGTTAATTACAACACGGCTAACTCTGGTTTGGCTGCTCCTCCGCAGGGATGGTGGATTTTTAATTAAATTTCAGTTCAGTGCTATGCTGGAGAAGGAGCATTCCCTTTATTGCACTGGTCCTGGAGATTACTGCCTTCACTCTACAGAATGAGAAGGTTACTTCATTGGCATTGCTCCAGGATGTACTTGCCACCAACTAGTGGCAGTCTAGTTGTTATAGTAAGCACCTTGCAGCAAAGCAATTGTCTTATATCCGCAATGCACCATTCACACCCATTGCCCAAGTTTGGAAAGCACTTACCACGTTGTCTGTGCTTCTGGAAATAAATATTGATAATATAAATAATAAATATTTCTTAGAGCACCTCAGATATAAGACAGTTCAAGCAGGAAGTGTAGGGGCTGGTCTGAGTTTGATTATTGCACTTGGTTGTGCGTTGTAATTGTTTCCATTGTAACTGCAGAGTTGCCACAGTGTCTCTCTCCAATCTTGGAGTGTAGGAAAGAAATTGGCAGCCATTGCATCAGCCAGCTGGTGCAGAGATGTCAGGCTGGTATGAGGATCAGAATGTCACTAGACTTAAGGGCCAAGATTGAGTGTATCCATTGGCTATTTGCAGAATACTTCGGTGTCAGTTGCCTGCAACCTTGTATGTCACTGAGTGGCATTAGAGCCTGCCAGATTCTCATTGTATATCTGGTGAGAAGACAGCCTTGTAATGGGGGTTAAGCATTCCCTTTTCATTTGTAACATAACTTCAACCTTCTGAAACACTACCTTGGAGTGCTCTAAGATGCTCTTGATACAGGGATAGCATGGTGCCACTATACCAGTTGGTGTGGACTGTGCCAGTAAGGGAGATCAACTGGGAGGTGTCTAAGGACCTATCTGGGCTTGAGCAAGCGTGATCAGGCATGAAGGTTCATTTATAGCAGTCCAGGATGGTGTAAGGAGGGAAGAATTCCCTGCCTGATACAGTTTTGTCAGACATCCAGTCTCTAGTTATTTGGCACAGGGAAGGAAGTAGGGATGACAAGAGGAAACATTAATTGATATTTACTAATTTGGCAGAAACCCATTGTGGTTGAGTGAGTTGATTGGCTTATTTTACCCCTAACCCAAAGACAGGCAGGGAAGAGAGTGGATCATTGATGCAGTGTGAGATCAGAAGTGGGGATGTACTTTAATATCATATACCTCGTTTGGGCCTCATTCTTCCATTACTCAAAGGGTCCGTTGGAGGATTTCAGTCTGTGGGCCTAAATTGCACGTGAATGAACACATGGTGATGCTTCACCATATGGAAGCCATAATTTGACTCCAAAAAGGGATGGCACTAGAAATGTCTGACTGCCAGGTAACAACTGAAGGCTTGACAGACACTGTACATCATTAATGAAAGCAGCAGCCTAAAGCTCAACCCAATGCACCTTCCTAGAGTTTTTATTTCTAATCACAGAAATAAATATAGTTGCTGTGGCAACAAATAACTGTACATCTCCCCCCCCCGCTTTGTGATATTAAATACAGTGATAACTTACACTCTGGGACTGAGAAAGTCTCAAACAAATTAAAAATGATGCTCTTCCATTACAGCAGATACACTCCGACCTCTCTCTGATAGGAATTCTCTGATCTCTGACACATATCTGAATAAAAGCTTTGGGTTTTTCCCCCTAATTGATTCTCTGAGGTTCTCCAGAACACAGAACAATGGGCCAAACTCTGTTCTCCTCTACAAAGCAGCAATTCACACTGAAGTCAACAGGAGCTGCAGCCATGTGAACAAGGGCAGGATTGGTCTAATGTTATTACTGTAAGATCTATCACACTTTCCGATGACCTCCTGTTAACAACTGCACTCAAACCAAAGAGCTAAAAGCAACAAAAACAAAGATATGCTATAAATACTCTCTCTCATGGCATCTAGCAAATGATGTAAAGACACAATTGGAAAAGCACCCTGAACTGCCTGTCAGTAACAGGTTATTAAATATTTTTGTCTACTACCACCACGACCATGACATTTTCCATGTTCATTTCACAAATGTGATCTAGAGTTCACTTACTGTTAGATGCTGGAACAGCCATGCCCTCATGATATTTGTGGCTACTTTGGGAAAGATGCCACGCTTTTTATGTCGCTTTTTGTCCTTATCTGGATCATCATCATCACCTGTGCTGGGGGAAGCTACACTGTTGTCCAAGCCGTCACCTGTAAATATAGTGAATCAAATTTTGACTTATGCTATCTTTAGATACTTCAGTCAAAGCCTGACTTTGGGGTATATGAATATTTAAATGGGATATAAATTCTTTTGTGCTGTAATTCCTGGGGAGGGGGAGAAAATAACCCCTCTCAGCCAAATTCTGGTTTATTCTGAACAACTACAAGAATGAGATAGCCATTTCTCTCATTTCATTCAGCACAGCAACAAAAAAAGTGAATTAAGCACCCTGCTTGCCAAGCTGGAGGAGGGGGAGTCTCTTCATTACCTTCACAGAAATCTCTCTGTGTTTACAGATCAGGCAAATGGTGTTTGACTCAAATTGTGGCTTATAATGTATTGATGATGTTATGTCACCTTAACATGCAGCAGCCCAGATGTCATGTTCCACTCTGAGATGCAAAGTTCAAATTAAGAGTCAGCTTGCTGGCAAATCTCTTGCACCATTTGGTCCTCTACCCAAGTTCAAAGAGACAATAGTAAGATTGAGGCTCTATCTATATTAAGACTGGAATTTTCAAAGCATCTAGATGCCCGACTCACATTCACTTTCACTGGGACTTGGGCACCTAATCTCCTGAGATGCTGTTAAAAATCCCGGCCCAAAGAAATTCATGCTGGGTTAACTACACTTATACCAATGAAGTATGTAAGCCCTGCCTTGTGCTGGTGCACCACATCTACATTAGGTGTTTGCATCAATGTAATTACATTGATCCAGCACAAATTTCCTTAACATAGAGAGGGCCTTAAACTCGCCAAATTAGCAGCTCATCTACGGGAGTATAAAACTGGATAGCAGTGGCTTTTGTCGGTGGTGAAATAGCGGCCTACTGTGCAGAGAAAAACAATGGTTTTGAGTGCCTGGTCAATCAGTGCACCATTTTTGTTTAAACTCCAAAAAGTAGTTCATAAACAAATCCATATAGTGATTTATTCTCTTCATCCCCTGCATGCGGATTGAATGATGTATCATGGCTTCCAAGGATAGTACTTTTATGATAAGTGCAGAGTTGTGATGCAATTAGGCAAGTATTCTCTACACCCCGAGGCAAGAATGATCAAGAAAATAAACTGAACTGAGCTGAATCAAGAGTTTAAACTCTGTTCTGTTAGGAATAAAAAACAAAAGATGGGTTTTGGACTGTCAAAATTGTCATACATTATGTAGAGTTTAACTAAAAAAAGTGACAACGTTTTATATTTTTAGTATTTTACATTTTTATATATTTTACTACTGACTGTAGTGAATTTGTAGCTGTCCTTATGACTGATTGTGTGTATTTAATGCAAGACTAGACTTGAATATTCATATTTATAAAACAAGGTCCTCATGAAGAGTCCAGATATCTTTGGCTGATAAATTCTTTGAAAGCTCAATAGGTTAAAAAAAAGAAAGAAAGAAAGAAAGAAAGAAAGAAAGAAAGAAAGAAAGAAAGAAAGAAAGAAAGAAAGAAAGAAAAAGAAAAAAAAAGGCTTTTATACAGAGAAGCAATTCACCATATAAAATAATAATTCATAAAAGAAACATGAGCAAAGGAAACAACTCAACAGCATTTAAAATTTCCATGGGCTAATCCACTTTCTATCTGTAAGACAAGAGCAAGGAAAAGAAAAATATTACATGTTCATTGATTAAAAATGAAAAGCTTCTAACCTAATGACACTGTCTTTCACCACCTCCCTATGATTGTTTTACCACTATTTTTAAAATATACTTTCTATCCATTTCTAACCCCCTTCAGATTAATTTAGTAGGCAATGCCTAGTGCCTGACTAGAAGAGAATTCATTGATAATTTATGGAAATATGTACTATAATCCAACGGAGATGACTTTTTTCCAGCTTTGTGCATCAATAGATAATCAAGGCCTTAAAGCAGCCTGAGCTTCCCATTACCTCAGGCAAAAGAATTCCTGAAAGCATGCCTTCAGGGCACCTGAATTATATACTCCATTAGGAGAGGAAAAGCTTTCTGCATTCCATGTATAACACTCCCCAGAACCTTTCCTGTTTATTTCTGCTGTATGAAAGCAGAAGCATTAGGAACAGAATTTTTTAAGTGAAGACTTATGTAGATACAATGGAAAAACCTTTCAAGCGAGAGCCAGATCACCTCCTTCAATCCCTGGCAGTGACCTATCCCAAATAAAAGGTTTCTGTTACATCATTAGCTCCAGCCAAAAACAGCCTTGGCTTAATGCACAGTTTGTTCTTCCTACTGTTTTTAGGCAAATACAGCTACTTTACTCCCATCTGGGAGGGAAATTACACTGCTGGGTTGTAATCTAAGACAAGATTTTCATTGGAAGCAAATGCTTTCAATCCAGTATAAATACTGGTGCATGTTCAGAAAAGCCTAAAACAATAAACTCTAGTCCTGTCCGACACAAGTTAGGGAAGGTGAAAGGGGGAAGTGGATAATAAAGCAACAAACTATTCTAAAAGCAAATACTTTCATATATTTTAAATAAATTGTTTAACCTCTTCCACTTTTCTAAATTGAAAATTGATCCTGTAAAGACTAAACCTCAGAGGAAAGTCTAAATGGTCAATTGTGTTTTTTAACATTTCTATTCACTCTGCAATTTGATATAGTCACCTCTATGAGGTCTCCAGAGAATTTCTTTCCCCTTTTTTTTTTCTTTTTTCTTTTAACATCACTAACCAAACTTGAAGAACCATTGACCAACCACATGGTAGCAGCTACGAACCACATTTGTAAAATGTCAGCAGTGACTTCATTCCTGAAGTTGACTTCTCCTAGCGCCAAATGAAGGCAAACTGAAAAGGTGGAAATAATCATAAAAATGATGCTAGTCCATAAACAAGCTTACAGCCTCATTAGTATAGCAGTAGGCTCCACTGGGTGATTTATGCTCGTTTTGCTGATGCCATGAGGAAATGCCATAGGGCAACTTTAGCCAACTGCTAATGGTTTCTGACAGCTTCTTAGCAACTAGTGCAAGCAACGTTGTGGCGTTTGCTAGTGACAGAAACTGAAAATGTCATATTATCTGCCCATGTGTCACGAAGCCCGTGTGGCAATTAACTAGTAGGCCAGTGACTGAGGGGCCAGAAGCTCTTTAAAATGGCCTTTGGCTATTCGGGGAAGAGTATGCACACTGCTTGCATTCGTGTTGCACATATGCAACATTTTAATGCAGAAATCTGGTTCAGACTACCTCTGCCTCAGTCACTGATGAGTTTGGTCCACTCAAATCCTTTTGTCTGCAGAGAAACTCCCAGTTGCTTTCTCTTTAGGCATTGCATGACATTATCAGAAGAATTTAAAGTAATCTGTCTTGATATAATTGTTTGAAATGGCAGTTTAATTGGCAATACCTGATTCTCTATTTTTGAACATTGAATCCAAAAGGTGCTAGCTGTTTTTCTGCTCTCTCACAAATTAGTCTAAAAGGATTTAAGATCACTGAAGCAGACTCATTGCCTGTCAAATTGCTAGGAGCAAAGGAACTCTGCACAGCAACTAGACACTATTTAAAAAACACAGAGCCTATAACAAGCATAAGGAGAGTCTTGGCTCCACATTTCAGTTTCCAAGCTATCAAAACCATACACTATATGTCAAACTGTCAAACCTTTCAGCATGGCCATTTGCCCTTTCAAATAATATTTAAGAATTGTTTTTACAAAATTTTATAGGCCATGGTCTAGTGAAAGAGGCCAACCAACAAAGAAAGGAATTTGTACTACAATTCGTCCATGGACAATTTCTTGTGAGACCTGGGCCTATCCCCATGGAGTAAGGCAGGTGACCTGTGGCAGCTCCCAGGCTGTCAGAGAGCTCAGATTTCAAACACACTCAACTCAAACATCCCAGAGTTCCCTATTTAAGCACACCCAGGCATTTAGGCTGTGCTATCTTGTTCCTTTCAAGAAAGGATAAAGCAGCATTTATTGTATTCAGACCATTCAATGGGTCAGACTGGCCATGTCAGCAGGGGTTCCTCTCATTCAGGTCAACCTCCCCCCACGCCCCCAGACACATTCTCCTCCTACAACTTCCCTTCTTTCCCCTTCCTCCACACCCCAAAATTTGTAGACAGAAGCAGCAAAAAGGCAACAAAGTTTGTAACAATCCCATAGCATGCAATTATTCCTGGTGTTTATGGGTGATCAGTTATACACATTTGTTGGCAAAATAGGTACTTTATATATGTGCTTGCATTCATTCATAATAATGACGTGCTGCAGCCACAAAAATCATATGACAAGTCTAAACAATTTTTCCTAGTTTTACAATGAGCCAAAAAAAGATCCTATTGCAATATTAAAAGATAGAAAGTATAACTTTTCATTAAATATACTAGGCCTAGGACAAATTTTCAAACATAGAAGCCTGAAATTAAGCTCCTAAATCCATATTTAGGCTCTAAATAAAAATGACCCAAATCTGCAAACATACTGAATACCCCTTGCTCCAATTCATTTGAATAGGAGCTGCAGATGCTCAGCACCTTGGAAAAAATCAGGACAACTTCTCCTTAGGTGTCTAAGATCCCAATCCCACAAACATTTGCACATGAATGACTTTATACATCAGAGTAGTCCTGTTGAGTTCAGTGGAACTACTCATAGGCGTAAAGTTAAGCATGTGACTAAGTCTTTGCACAACGGGTCCAATTCAGAGATTAGGAATTTAACTTCAAGTACCTATGTTGAGAAATGTTGGCCATAATTTATACTTCATACAAATTCATATACTTACACATAGCGGGCCAAATCCTGCTTGCATTACTCACGTTAGTGGATTATTTGCATGAACAAGGCCAGAAAAATATGGCTCATTCTATACATTTTTTTCTAAATACACTTGGAAAAGGAGTTAATTTTCTAGCCAACGTTTTTTTAGGCTATGGAAACCTCATTAATTGTCTTAAAAGTTAACTATAGCTTCTAAGACAAACAGAGAAATACACTGCTCCCCGAAAATATTTTCACAATACACAATCTTATGCAGTAAGTTGCTATTTCACTCTAGGTAACAGTCATATGATCAAATTTGCTTTAAAAATATTAATATTTTTTTCCATTACAAGAACACTTCTTTTTCTTAAAAGGCTAAATTCCAATCTTTGCTCAAGAGCTGAACATTTTGAACATTTTAAAGGAGGTGTTATTCAGGGGGATTATACTGGTTAAATTAGTTTAAAATTGCTGGGGGGGGAAATAGCTTTGCTACAAGTCTGAAAAATTAGACAGCACTGGAACTTGCACAACCAAACTGCAGGATGGAATCTACATTCCAGGGTCCAGCTTTTACAATCCACTTTTAGATAAGAATCTAAATCCACCACTTTAAGGAGTTCACTGAAGAAATGTGAAAGAAATGTACCCAATAGCACTGGAAAATACTCTCAGCAACTTTTAAGTGCACCCTGAACTGGAAGACACCATTAACATGGGACTACGCCAATGTCCTTTAAAATAAGGAGAGCTCCCTAAATTTAACTTTTTGTTTTTTCAAATCTTTCACATTAATGGCTGTTTCTATCTCTTGGAGTAATTTAGGGGTTGCACATTTTTGTGCTTAATAATCTAATACAATAAAAATATCTGCTCTGGCCAGAGACTATATTGGATTTTGTATTAGAGTGACATTGTTCTCCGTTCCAGTGAAACAATAAACACACAGCTTCTCTTCATTCATAGTCCTGTCGATAATGTTGTCTTTTTAAACTCAATACACAGTAAAAATTAAAAAAGAACATTCAGGTATGTGTTCCCCTTTACTTCTGACTATTTTTATTATGAGACACTTCAAATTCTCTAAGGCCTGGTCTACACTACACCTTTAATTCGGATTTAGTGGCTTTAATTCGAATTAACTCTGGAACCGTCCACACAACGAAGCCATTTAATTCGAATTAAAGGGCCCTTTAATTCGATTTCTGTACTCCACCCCGACGAGCGGAGTAGCGCCAAAATCGAATTTGTCAATTCGAATTAGCGTTAGTGTGGCCGCAATTCGATGTTATTGGCCTCCAGGAGCTATCCCACAGTGCACCATTGTGACCGCTCTGGCCAGCAATCTGAACTCGCATGCACTGGCCAGGTGGACAGGAAAAGCCCCGGGAACATTTGAATTTCATTTCCTGTTTGCACAGCGTGGAGAGCACAGGTGACCACAGAGAGCTCATCAGCACAGGTAACCATGCAGGCTGATAATCGAAAAAGAGCACCAGCATGGACCGTACAGGAGGTACTGGATTTGATCTCTATATGGGGAGAGGATTCAGTGCTAGCTGAACTGCGTTCGAAAAGACGAAATGCCAAAACTTATGAAAAAATTTCCAAGGGCATGATGGAGAGAGGCCACAATAGGGACACAGATCAGTGCCGCGTGAAAGTCAAGGAGCTCAGACAAGCCTATCAAAAAGCAAAGGAGGCAAACGGTCGCTCCGGGTCAGAGCCGCGGACATGCCGCTTCTACGCTGAGCTAAATGCATTTCTAGGGGGGGCCGCCACCACTACCCCACCTCTGACTGTGGATTCCGAGCTGGGGATAATCTCATCAGGGACACCTGATGATTCCGCGGAAGGGGAAGAGGAGGAGGAGGAGGAGGACGAGCTGGCAGAGAGCACCCAGCTCTCCGTTCTCCCCAACAGCCAGGAACTGTTTCTCACCCTGACTGAAGTACCCTCCCAAGCCTCCCAAGCCAGCACCCAAGACCATGACCCCATGGAAGGGACCTCAGGTGAGTTTACCTTTTAAAATATAAAACATGGTTTAAAAGCAAGCATTTTTAATGATTAATTTGCCCTGAGCACTTGGGATGCATTCGCAGCCAGTACAGCTACTGGAAAAGTCTGTTAACATGTCTGGGGATGGAGCGGAAATCCTCCAGGGACATCTCCATGAAGCTCTCCTGGAGGTACTCCAAAAGCCTTGCCACAAGGTTTCTGGGCAGTGCAGCCTTATTCCGTCCTCCATGGTAGGACACTTGACCACGCCATGCTAGTAGCAAGTAATCTGGTATCATTGCCTGACAGAGCCTGGCAGCGTATGGTCCCGGTG
The DNA here is from genome assembly GCF_028017835.1 of Emys orbicularis. Taxonomy (NCBI): domain Eukaryota; kingdom Metazoa; phylum Chordata; order Testudines; family Emydidae; genus Emys; species Emys orbicularis. Next base: position 199,272,219 of record NC_088685.1, read on the forward strand.
TTTGCTGGCATTCAAGCAACATCCGTTCTTTATCTTGCTGTGTAATCCTCAGGAGAGTGATATCGCTTAGGGTAACCTGGTTGAAATAAGGGAATTTAATTAAGGGGACTGAGGTGGCCGTTCCTACTGGGCTGTTTGCCTGTGGCTGAAAAGAAATCCTTCCCTGCATTTAGCCAAGTGCAAGGGGGGGGGGGAGGATTGGCCCAGAGCTTTTCGCGTTTTGCTAGCAGGGATCTTCCCTGATACCAGCCAGGCGGTGGGGGGAGGGATAAAGCACTCATCCCAGAGAATTCATGGCGGGTGGGGGGGGGGGTGTTAGTTTGGTTCCTGCAGGGATCTTCCCTGATACCAGCCAGGCGGTGGGGGGAGGGATAAAGCTCTCATCCCAGAGAATTCATGGCGGGTGGGGGGGGGGGGTGTTAGTTTGGTTCCTGCAGGGATCTTCCCTGATACCAGCCACGCGGTGGGGGGAGGGATAAAGCACTCATCCCAGAGAATTCATGGCGGGTGGGGGGGGGGGGGTGTTAGTTTGGTTCCTGCAGGGATCTTCCCTGATACCAGCCACGCGGTGGGGGGAGGGATAAAGCACTCATCCCAGAGAATTCATGGCGGGTGGGGGGGGGGGGGTGTTAGTTTGGTTCCTGCAGGGATCTTCCCTGATACCAGCCACGCGGTGGGGGGAGGGATAAAGCACTCATCCCAGAGAATTCATGGCGGGTGGGGGGGGGGGTGTTAGTTTGGTTCCTGCAGGGATCTTCCCTGATACCAGCCACGCGGTGGGGGGAGGGATAAAGCACTCATCCCAGAGAATTCATGGCGGGTGGGGGGGGTTTGTTAGTTTGGTTCCTGCAGGGATCTTCCCTGATACCAGCCAGGCGGTGGGGGGAGGGATAAAGCACTCATCCCAGAGAATTGGATGGGGGGGGGTGTTAACCTTCAGCAGCAGAAAACAAGCTAACAGGAAAACTGCAGCACAACGGGCTTTGCTTGGTATGTGGGAAAGCAGGGCGCAGAAGCCTAAAGACAGTGGCTTACCATGGCAGCATGCAAGGTGAATTCTGTTTCCCCGACCTGCGTCTGTGATCTCTAGCAGCAAAGCCACAGGCACTCAATATTAAGAGGCAAAATGCGACCTTGCACAGAAATCACATGTGCTATGTAATGTGAATAGTATACACCGTGAAAGAGTATAAGCATTGTTCTGAAAAATGTATCTTTTAAAAAAATTCTCTCCTTTTTTCACTCCCTCCAGCAGGTGCAAATGTTTCAAGCCTCCCTCCTCCTTCCCGAAGGCTATCCCAGATAAGGCGTCGTAAAAAAAAAACGAGAGAAGAGATGTTTTCCGAAATCATGCAATCCACCAGGAATGAAAGAGCTCATCTGAATGAGTGGAAGGAGACGGTTTGCAAGTATAGGAAAGAAGCCAGTGACCGTGAGGACAGGAGGGACCAACGTGAGGACATGAGGGACCAACGTGAGGACAGGAGGGACCAACGTGAGGAGAGGAGAGACGCTCGAGATGAGAGGTGGCGGCAGGAAGATCAGAGGAGTCGGGAAGCAACGCTGGGGCTGCTGCGTGAGCAAACAGACATGCTCCGGCGTCTGGTGGAGCTTCAGGAACGGCTGCTGGAGAACCGAGTGCCGCTACAGCCCCTGTATAACCCCCCTACCTCCTCACCATGTTCCATAGCCTCCACACCCAGACGTGTAAGAACACGGGGGGGGAGGCTCCGTACACCCTCCCATTCCACCCCAGTGGACAGCCCAAGCAAAAGGCTGCCATTTTTTTAACCTTTTTTTACTGGGCTTTTCCTTCCCGCAGATCCTCCTCCCAAACCCCACTCAGGTTCTGTGCCGCTACAGCCCCTGTATAACCCCCCTACCTCCTCACCATTTTCCATAGCCTCCACACCCAGATGTGTAAGAACACGGGGGGGGGGGAGGCTCCGTACACCCTCCCATTCCACCCCAGTGGACAGCCCAAGCAAAAGGCTGCCATTTTCTTAACCTTTTTTTACTGGGCTTTTCCTTCCCGCTGATCCTCCTCCCAAACCCCACTCAGGTTCTCTCCCTCTTTTTATAATCAATTCATAAAGAATAAATGATTTTTAAACAATGGTGACTTTATTTCCTTTGAAAGCAAGCTGGGGGAAGGGGGAGGGTGGGTTCCTTACAGAGAATGAGTCAATAAAGGGGGCGGGTTTTCAGGAAGGATAAACAAACATAAATTTCACACTGTAGCCTGGCCAGTCATGAAACTGGTTTTCAAAGCTTCCCTAATGCGCAGCGCTTCATCGTGTGCTCTTCTAATCGCCCTGGTGTCTGGCTGCGAGTAATCAGCAGCCAGGCGATTTGCCTCAGCCTCCCACCCTGCCATAAAGGTCTCCCCCTTGCTCTCACAGAGATTGTGAAGCACACAGCAAGCAGTAATAACAATGGGGATATTGGTTTGGCTGAGGTCTGAGCGAGTCAATAAGGATCGCCAGCGACCTTTTAAACGGCCAAATGCACATTCTACCACCATTCTGCACTTGCTCAGCCTGTAGTTGAACAACTCCTGACTCCTGTCCAGGCTGCCTGTGTATGGCTTCATGAGCCATGGCATTAAGGGGTAGGCTGGGTCCCCAAGAATAACAATTGGCATTTCAACATCCCCCACGGTTATTTTCTGGTCCGGAAAGTAAGTCCCTTGCTGCAGCCGTTTAAACAGATTGGTGTTCCTGAAGACGCGAGCGTCATGAACCCTTCCCGGCCAGCCCACATGGATGTTGGTGAAACGTCCCTTGTGATCCACAAGTGCTTGCAGCACCATTGAGAAGTACCCCTTGCGGTTTATGTACTGGGTACCCTGGTGCTCCGGTGCCAAGATAGGAATATGGGTTCCATCTATTGCCCCACCACAGTTAGGGAATCCCATTGCAGCAAAGCCATCCACTATGACCTGCACATTTCCCAGAGTCACTACCTTTCGTAGCAGCACCTCCGTGATTGCTTTGGCTACTTGCATCACAGCAGCCCCCACAGTAGATTTGCCCACTCCAAATTGATTCCCGACTGACCGGTAGCTGTCTGGCGTTGCAAGCTTCCACAGGGCTATCGCCACTCGCTTCTCAACTGTGAGGGCTGCTCTCATCTTGGTATTCTGGCGCTTCAGGGCAGGGGAAAGCAAGTCACAAAGTTCCATGAAAGTGCCCTTACGCATGCGAAAGTTTCTCAGCCACTGGGAATCGTCCCACACCTGCAACACTATGCGGTCCCACCAGTCTGTGCTTGTTTCCCGGGCCCAGAATCGGCGTTCAAAGCCTATAACCTGGCCCATTAACATCATAATCTCCAAAGCACCGGGGCCCGCGGTCTCAGAGAATTCTGTGTCCGTGTCCATGTCCTCATCACGCTGGTCGCTGCGCTGCAATCGCCGCCTCCTCCTCCTCCTCGCCTCTTGTTTCTGGTCCTGTGTAAGCATAAACTCCACGAGAAAGCGCGAGGTGTTTATAATGTTCAAGACTGCGTTCTGGAGCACAACGGGATCCATGCTTGATGCAGAATGGAGTCTGCAGAGTTCACTCAGGAAAAAAGGCGCGAAATGGTTGTCTGCCGTTGCTTTCAGGGAGGGAGGGGGAGGCTGTACCCAGAACTACCTGCGACAATGTTTTTTGCCCCATCATGCACTGGGGTCTCAACCCAGAATTCCAAGGGGGGTGGAGACTGCGGGAACTATGGGATAGCTATGTAAAAGCTACCCACAATGCAACGCTCTGGAAATCGATGCTACTATGGTAGCTTGGACGCACACCACCGAATTAATGGTGCCTAGTGTGGCCGAATACATTCGAATTTATAAAATCGGTTTCCTAAATTCGAATTATATAAATTCGAATTAATCCTGTAGTGTAGACATACCCTAAGTAGAATACTTAACTTTTAACCATTTATTCACAGCTCTGTTGGTCTTTTCCTCTTGCATCCCAAACAAGAACATAAGCCTTTTGGTAACCATTCCTGATCTTAGGTATACTGGAATCTTTTTCCACAGTCAAAACTGATGTCCATATAATCAAGACAAGTTCACAGTAAAAGGCATTCTGGGAAGTTCAGTAGACATCAAAACGATGTTTTTGTATCGGATTGCACTGGAAAGACTTGTTTATTAATGAATAATTTAAGCTAGTATAATGTTCCAGAGAGATTTTAAATAGCATCAAAACAACTTTCTTCAAACTTACATAAGAAGAGTTAATTACAAGCACCTCTCATGATATTTTCACTATTCACTCAGATGCCCCTTACTAAAATATGTAAGATATGTATTGTATGCTAGCCACCAATTTGCTGCTTTCACACCTGCACTATAAAAGGGCCCAATCATACTAAATACTGAGATTTTCCTGTAAGATGGATAGCATTTTCCAATGAACTCAATGAGAGCCAGAGACTCTCACCTTTGAGAAGGAGCAGGCCTGAACATGCTGTAAGTCTAGACTGGGACAGAAGGAATTACTCTATCAGACCCTTACTGCTACTGTACTTGGATTGACTGGAGCTGGGGAATATAGAATATGTGGACCGCCCATTCAAATGTGAACCAGGAAAGTAGTGACCAAAAGTCATTTCTAAATGAGAGTTTTTCAGAGGCCTCTGAGAAATGGGTTACTGGTCTAATTCTAGTGGACAGATGTTCCCCCCCTAACTGGCACTAAAATCTGAGGAGTGAATGGATATGAAGACTGAAGCACCCACCCACTCCAGAAGAAGGTTGACACACGTTGGCATGATGCTTGCACAGCCATCATCCAAGCTGTACCTGTTCTGTGCTTAAACAGAAGGTTTCACGTGACAGGCCTGTCAATCTGGCAGCTTTCACAACAACCACATTTATGTTTTTTTAAAAATAAGTAACATTCCCCCATTGTGACACTCTCTCAACTTGCCAACACCCAAATGTGGGACTAGAAGTGAAAACAGGGAAGACAAGAAAAACAGTAGTGTAGAAAGGTTAAAGTGGGTGTGGGATTTCTTTATCGTAAATAACATTTCCTGTTACTTAAATTTCACAAATAGTTATTTCTGATGCACGTGCATGATTCAATGCCTGCTGAAATAAATAGGAAGAATCACATGGACTACACTGGGCTTTGGATCCAGCCCCAAAAGACTTACAACAATGGATGTTTGGGGTCGGGGTGAATTTAGAGCATCCATTTTTGCAATGAGGGACAAATTACCGGTAATTAAGGAACAGGCTTGTTAACATGTTTAATGAAAAGAGGTAATGAGGAACAAAAAAGGTTGAAAATGAGCAATAGCAATGCACAAACACAGTATGTTTGGGTTTGCAGGCATATCTTAAAGAGGTGCATTACATTTTTCATGCAAGGATTCAGACCATGACACAAACAGCAGGGGATTGCCAGTCACGGATAGTATCCATATTTACAAGTTACTAAAGGAAACAGTTGCAAAAATATCCTACACAAATATTCGTATATGGTGTAACCTGGCCAGGTATAAATTACACTCTGGCATTTGACAAATTTTCAAAGTTTTTTCTTCTTGAATCATTGTACTTTGTTCTTTAGAGACAGAAGCACCTTTTTCTAGTAACTTGATCCTCCTTTTTTACTTGAATTCCCCTCAGGCAAACAACCAGCAAATTAGCTGTCTACACAAAGAGTAAAAACAGCATTAATGAATAGGGAAGAAACACAGATTTTACTCATTTTCATCCATTCAGCAGTTTTTATAGCTAAACACCAAGGAAAAAAATCTGCAAAATGTAGTACAACTTCTTAATGGAGTCCAGGAAAGTCCAGTATTATGGACAAGTTGCAAGATATTTTTAGAGTTATGTATCTATACTCTGTATTAAATATTAAAAGGAAAGCAATTAATTTAATGGGAAGCCAACAACTTTCTCCTGCCAAAAACCAGAAGCTTACTTTGGGAAGTTGTAAGAATAAATACTGCATAGAAAGAAAAGTACCTGGTTAAACAAGAAAAATATGCTGTTTTAACCAAGAAGAGTCAAAAGATCTTAGAAAAATCTAGAATAAATGTCATAACACTTGTTGAGAAAAAATGGATTCAATATGAAAAAAGTTACACACTTTGTTCAGATATGTTACTTTTAAAAAGCCTTTTGGCACATTAGCTGAGAAGCCGGCCTATTATGTTGTCAACAAGAAGGAAATAGACTATCTAACTAGACAAAAAAGTATTTTGGCCTGAATTTTGATTTGACTTGTGCTTACACACAGGTTACAAACTGGGAGCATATGAAGCAGCAAAGGAGCACGTCTTCAGAATCACACTACCATAACAGTCTGCCGAAATGTACGTAGCTAATAAAAATGGTCCAGAATCTCCGCTAGTGTAAATCAACATGACTCCACACCAGCTGACGATTGGGCCCAGTAGGTGGAAGGGCCTATCTGTGCATTTTACACAGTTTGTAGGACACCTGACTTGTGGCTGAACCTAAATGGATGCAGGAGGCCCAAAGCAAAGAGGAGAGCATCCCAGTTATAGCCTATTGGCCACTTTATTTGTGGGAGTAATTTCTCCCAACCAAGTGTTACCATAGGCCACTTTCCCTCAGCAAGGCTGCCTTTGTCCTGCACCCTGCCAAAAGAGATAGGAAGCAAATAATTTTGCACTGCTTCCTCCAGTCTGAGAGGGAGATAACCAGAGATGCTCAGGAATTTTCTGTCAAAACTGTTTATGACAAAAAATGCAACAGTAAAATTTCAATTTTGCAACAAAAGTTTGATTTTCGGTAGGGAAAAAAAATCAAAAACAAAAATATTTCATTTTGGTTTGACAGCAAATCAAAACATTTGGGTTTGTCAAATTAACTAAAATGTTTTGTTTGGGGTCAGCTCAGCATTAATCTGTGTTTGCCTGAGCTGCCACGTGGTCCTCCCCTCTGGCTGCATTGCTGCAGGGCACTATGGGAGATTTAAAGGAGAATTGTGGCATGAGGCAACTGAACTACAACTCCCATGAGGCACCATGGCAGCTCAGTGAGACACAGATTCATGTCAAACTGAGCCAAAATTCGGGAACGCTGAAACATTTCATTTCAATAGAAAGTGGCAGATCTTTCTGCTACATGAAATATTTTGGCATTTCAACTTGTTGTCCCTGATTGAAGATGAAAACAAATGATGAAATATCAGAATGTCTCACTGGATGGAAATCCTGATTTTTGACCACCTCTAGAGATGACTGCCATAAGTCAGTGGAGACTAACAGGTCCTCTGGCCCTGGAGGGCAGGTACTTTGGATAACCCTTCTTTGTCTCATCAGGCAGCACACGCTGAGGATCTGCTGTTTGCCAGCCAGAAGGCAGGCTCATTGTTGAGCCCACAGTTTTGCCTGGAGGCATGCTACAATCTCACTAATGTGCAATAGTATCTGGCCCCCTTTTTTGTGGTTTGTTTATTTCAGAATACAGCATCTTGGTTTTTATTTTCCCTCATCCATCAATGAAATCTGATAATGAAAAATAAAACTGAATAAAAGAAAACAGATGATAACCATCACTCTTCATGTGTTACTACACATACAATTGGCCCAGGCACACTTGTCAGACCATGCTGCTGATAAAGGGAAATACAAAAGCAAACTCACACAGCTTTTTCTCTTTTGACAATTACAGAGCCTCAGTTGTAGTTGTTGCCTCTGCAAGCCTCTCATCCTCCCCGAAACCCTTAGACAAAGTTCCTTTTGCCCACTACCACTTGCTTAGGCAAACTATAAACTCAAACATCTACCTCTCAATCTAGTATTTCAGGAAAGATGCCTGCCTTTAAAATTATGGTAAACATTTACAAGAATAAGAAATGCAACAAAAAAGAATTAAATGATAACACTTAGCCAATTTTTGAAAAAACACCACAGAAAGGCTAACTAATTTTCATCACAGCCTTCTCACATACGATAGCTAGTTGTTGTTATTTTAGTACCCCCATTTCACAGATATGGAAACTGATTAAGAAAAATTAAGGGCCTGAGCGTATGACCCTTACCCAGTTGGATTGTTTGCAACACATGAGTTAAAGTGACAGCACTGGAACTTAAGTGACTTGTTCAAGGCTGCAGAGTAAAAACAGTGTCAAAGAGAGAGTTCGAGGCCTCTGAACTAAAGAGTCAGAAGTACTTATATCTTGTGCTCAGATCCCTTCCAAATAAGACAAAAAGCTGAACAGAAACTCTTTCCATTTTTATAAGCAAGGTTACAAAACAAACACTTATAACCGAAACAGTTCTATTGCTGGTAAATCGCAGTCAGAGTGGACCACAAACTTTTCCTCTCACTCCCTCTACCAGAGAAGCTTGGGCATGCTTTAAAGAAAGGATGGTTAGCTCTTGGAAGAAAGATTAATGTTATATTGCTCATCACATGCACACACAAAATAACCAGTTGAGGAAAAGCATACTTTAATCCAAGAGGAGCCCTCTGCATAGGAATCTCTTGGGGATGTCTGGGGGAACGGAAGGGTTTAGACAGGTACAACAAACTGAGTTCTTCTTTATGCTGTTCCACACTCCCTACACTGCAAAAAAATAGTGGTTTTGTTCCTAGACAAGGGTCCCATTACAATAAATAGAGGGAGGCTGCTTGTAGGGAGGGAGGTACAGAAGCCAAAAGGAGATAAAGAGATTGACTACAGCAGGCTTGTACCAAATTTCCATCCACCTGACTGTCTCTGTCCAACACAAAAGGCAACTCTGTTCTCATCAGGAAGTGATTTAAAAGGTTGCAATGAGGGAAAAAACAAAACCTTGAACATGGGATATTGTGAGACTGATTATTTTGCACAGAGAACCAGTCCTTACAATTACAGTGAAAGCCACCTAGATATGCGTCTTCCAATAGTAAATATACAAGGCAATGTGAGTGCTAATGGAACGACAACTTTACTATAACAATTTCTGGTGACTTCCATTCTGCACCACACATAAGAGGGAGCTTCACAAAGTGTTGTCTGAAGTGCTCCTAAACCAAAACAAAAAATTGGGAGCAAGGGAAGAGGCCAATTGATTCCCTGCACAAAGGTAACACATCCTTATCCCATGTGGAAAGAAGAGGGTGTTACCTTTTCCACTGGGGCTCTCCACAGCACTATCCCCTGCTGGGCTCCCTGATTCACACACAAAGCAGTATTAACACCTCCAATGTCCTATGAATGACTGCTATGGAACCAAGGAAGCATAGCTCCTGTGGGAGATATCTTAGTGAAGGAGTGGGGCAAGGAGAGCCGCACAGAGGCTCCAGGCAAGATGACTGCTCCTTCTGCAAGTCTGGAAGTCCTCTTATGCAAGAACCTTCTGGATTCATGGGGGCTTCAGCCTAAGACTACTTGGCGCTCATACCCTAAACTCCTCCCTCCAGAGCAGATGCTTCTGAGAAAATGCTGCAAGATTAACCTCATTTACTGCCCCCTGAAATGCCAATGAAGAGGGGTCATCTGGCACCAGGATGTCAAAATTGATGACAAAACCTTTCACCGCTAGGTTGCTGATTGCAGCCAGTTTTTGGCCAGAATTCTTTACACCAAAAGATGAAGATTTGGGTAGATCAAAACATTTTACAAATTCGTGTCAAATTTCCCAATTTGTTCTGGTTGGGGGAAAAGAAAAATCCAAAAAATGGAAACATTTCATTTTGACATATTTTAAATGAAATGTATCAATTTTATCTGAAACAACTTTTTGTTTTGAAATGTACTTCAATTTTATTAATAAGCCTTTAAAACTACTTGAAAACTAAGCAAATTGTTTCATTTCTGGTCAAGCAAAATGTTTTGTTTTATTGCAACTTTTTTTAAAAAAAAATGTTTTGGTTCACTGAAATATTTGAAAAAGCTTTTGTTTTCAGTCAACTTAAAACAAAATTTATTTTTCAATGTTTTGGTACAGCCAGCGAACCAAAAAAAAAAAAAAAATCAGTTACTCGCACAATTCTAGTGCTGGTTTGAATCCAGCACACATAGTGCACTCTGAAAATTCTTACCATCTAATGGCTGTTCAGGGAAATAATAGAAATGGGTAGGTGATCTTGGCCCATTGTTAGTGGACAGGAGTCACATTTAGCACTAAAAAGGACCCTTGTTTGCCAGTCTCAGCAGAGGCCAAGGACTGGTTCCTTCAGCATGGTCCCTCAGAGGCATGTTGGAAGGACTTTAAAAAAATAAAATATTTCACATCTACTAGCTACCGGGTCCCCTCAAATTCAAATTAAATGCATTCAGTATCTTTTTGGTTTCCTACCAACTAGCATCATTGCTTCTGGTTCTGTGCATGTTATCTTACACTGCAGATAGTGATTAGTCTATATTTTTCTCCCCAACAGCTCTGCAATGGTCTTGAAGGATCCAAAATACACAATGTAGGTGACAGCAGCGTTAGGCCAATAATGAAGGCTTTGGGAATTTCAGCTAAAATGTCATCTGCACAGAGAGATTTTATTCTATGTTCTCTATTTTTATCCCCTTTATTTTTTTCCCCCACTCTCTCCATCATTAGCTGCCAGGGGTTCTACTGAATTGACAAACAGCGAGGAGAAAAGAGGGAAAGGCTGTTGGGTCCCAGTTTTCGTTATTGTTTACGTTACAGTTGCACCTCGCAGCACTTATAAGGTCAGGGCTTCTTTCTGCTATGCACAAAGGCAGAGTGGGAGTATTCTTTTCCCCATTTTACTGATGGGCAATGAGTCGCATAGCAATTAAGTATCTTGTGCAAAGTCACACAGATGTCTGTATCAGAGGTGGGAATTGAACTCATAAGTCCAGAGTCCCAACCCAGTGCCTTAACTATAAGAGCTTCCTTCCTTTTCCTGTTGAGTGCATAAAGCTTGCTGTGTTCTCTCTCTCTTATAATACTGCTTTTGTAAGAAAGAAGCATGTGCTGTCAGTGGTTTGGTTCATATTTAATAAAATATATATTAGTAATCAAAATAATTAAAGGAATCCTCTATATTTGGAGGACCAAAAATCATAGCCATTAGTCACAATTTATTCTTGCCAGGCAGAGTTTGGCTTCAAAAGCAGTTTTGCTTTTCACATTGTGTGGTTGAAGCAATCCCATGCACGTAGAAAGGAGTTATCACTAGAGGCGTTGCTCTTCCCCAGTCTCATCTAGGTGACATGAAGGAAGCTTTTCCTATGCCTTCTTCCTTGGGGGGGGCTGGACTATTGATGGTTCTCTGTGAATATTCCACAAATGCTTGTTGATTGGTTACTTCTGAAGCTTGCTTATTTCACTATGGGCCTGAGAAACTCACACTGGCTTTGAATTAGGTCCTACAGCTTCTTTATGGAGGGACTACATACGGCTTACTGGATACTTTAGGATTTTGTATGTCTTTGCAGTACTGTTCTAAAAATTAAATATATAACCTTGTTTTTTAAACTGTCCATACACATGCATGTGAAAAAATGCACATCTCAACTGTGTGCACAATTAACAGGGTAACACGCAAACTGTCAGCTATGCATCTAATTGGCCATCCACAAATACTGATTTGTGAATGCAAAGGCAGCAGCTCCATGGGGAAATGAGGTGTGCACAACTGCATGCACACTGGGGGGAAAAAATCAGGCCCTTACATTTCTAGTGAGTCCTTATTCTTTGAATCCTTTCATGGACTCCCTTTTTCCACCAAATAAAATTCAAGCTTCTTGTCTCTACCTTCAAAAGCCCTTCCTACTTATATTCTATTGTCACCTCCATTGTGTCAACAATGCCAGTTTCAACCAGTTTGTCTGCGCTTCACTCTCAACCAGCTCCATGCCTCCTTTTGTATCCTGGACAGGGCCTATAACATCACTATCCCTCCATTAGACCCACTTCTGCCAAGCACTGCAGGAGTCAGTCAATTTATATTGTCTAGGTTGAGGGACACCTGGGGATTATTGGTTATTTACTTACCAAAGAAATGACATATTAGGATTGTATGATTAATCTCCCTTCCCCCAACCTTCACAGGTTGCTCGTTTTAGACTATGAGCTCTTCGGAGCAGGGACTGTATCATTGTGCACGTGAAGGTCAGCGAGTGCTACCTGAACACAAATAACTCTCCATAATCCTGGATTTATGTATGATATGAATAAAAAGGGTTCTGTGATGCTTTGGTGTTCAAAATTGTGGGAAGGATGGATCCCTTCATAGAAATTGTTGGGAATAGCAGAAACTTCAGAAAAAGGAGTGGAAAGAAAGGGCATGGGAGGAGGAATCTGCATCTTCAAAATGGAAAGGACAACGGAAAGAAGAAAATGGGGAAGTCTTGTTTCAAATGAGCAAGTTTACTGCCCCCTCCCTTGTGCAGAAAGTGTTTGCTTTACTAAATCTAAAAAAAAAAAAAAAAGTGGTGTGCCTGTTAAATCTGCTCCTAGGCAGCTTTAACTTGAGCAACCTGGTGCACTTATTCTTCAGATCACCATAGATTCTCCCTCACCTTGGCAGTAACAGAGGGGTTGTATTATCACATGAATGAACTGCTCTTGAACAATTTATCCAATGTATCAGGAACAAACAGGCTTTTCTTCAGTATCGCACATTCATTTTCTGGCTTTCCCCCTCTCCCATCTCCACAAACAGAACATATGTATTGGGGTCAGGGCCAGCTCCAGGGTTTTTGCCGCCCCAAGTGGCGGGGGGGGGAAAAAAAAAAAAGCCTTGAACGCGATCGGCGGCAGCTCCACCGCGCCGCTTTCTTCTTCGGCGGCAATTCGGCGGCAGGTCCTCCACTCCGAGAGGGACAGAGACCCTCTGCCGAATTGCCACCGAACAGCCCGATGTGCCGTCCCTTCCCCTTGGCCGCCCCAAGCACCTACTTGCTCAGCTGGTGCCTGGAGCCGGCCCTGATTGGAGTCAAGGAAACCCCACACTCTTCATTAATGTCTAAGATGTTCCATATTCATTTCTATTTATTGTTAGGTGTCACTTCAACAAACTAGGATTATGGAGTGACCTGTAAGATTTGGTGGTTTTAGCTGCAATACCTGATTTGAGTACTGTTGATAACTGTAATTATATATTTTGCAGGTGGGAAGAATGCAGATAAGTATCAATTATCCTCATCTGTGAAAATACAAAGCCGGATTCTGGTCTTACATCTGTATATAAATGAGGAGTAACTCCACTGAAGCCAATGGAATCACACTGGGGTAAACAAAATTAGAATCAGGCCTACAGCATGTGAGACAACCACTTAAGGGTTAATTTGGAAAGGGCAGCTTTAAGAAGTTCTAGACAGAGTATCATGCTCTCGGATCTGGTCCACACATCTATTTGTTCCGCTGATGTAAAGCTTTGCACTCAGAGTTCCACTGAGTATGTTACCACCTGAGATCATGCCAAAGGGGGTCTGCTGAAACCCAGTGCTTTTTTTCACTACCATGTGCAGTTAAGTGGATATTAAAATCAATTATTATTCTAATGCCACATGACTCTTAAGTTATTTAGAGCAGCAGAATCCTTATCCACTGTCCCAGAGGTGCGGACTGGCACCAGTAAAAGAGTTTTCTGGCAACTGACATGAAAGCACTTGCCTGGATTGACAGAGCAGTGTCCCGCTACAAGTGTGAATCAGAGCAGTCCCTTTGCACTACCCACTGGTAGTACCTGGTGATTGTCTGAATACTCACTGATAACACAATCCCATGAATCATAGAAGTGTTGAATGTGGTTAGCTCTTTGCACAGTAAAATTTATATATTTTTAAACTTGTTGACCAGCTCTATTCATGACTCAGAGTTAAAATGCCCAGTGGAATGAGAAGGAGAAAAATAGGGCTTTTCATCGATAGGTCAGTGGTTCAAATCCACTGTAATGCTATTTAGTGGCCTCTGTGAAATAAGTTTGCCACACCAACCAAACTCATAATGGGTGCACCCTTGTCAGCAGTCTGAGTAGAGAAAGCAAGAACTGAATAGGTCTGGAAACAGAAACAGCATCTCTCTCCAGTGAAATTGAGGAAAGGGAATCTACCCTTAACCATCCCTAGAAGGCTGTGTGTGTGCATGGTGGGTTCTTATGAATGGAGGGAGCAGGCAGTGGGGAGACCAGGAGAACATGCATCAGCCTACCACCAGCCCTTAGTTGATGCTAGAGTATAGATCAGTGGTCCCCAACGCGGTGCCTGCGGGTGCCATGGCGCCCACCAGGGCATTTATGTGCGCCCGCCTAGTGCCCAGCAGGGGAGAGAAGCCGAGAACTCAGGCTGCGGGTGTGATGTTCTCTGTTCCCGGCAGGCGCGGGGCCCACCTAGTGCCCAGCAGGGGAGAGAAGATGCGGCCCCGCGCCTGCCGGGGACAGAGAACTCCAGGGCTGCAGGCACCGGTGTTCTCGGTCCCTAGCAGGCGCAGGGCTGTGGCTTAAGCCGGAGAGAAGCCATGGCCCCGCGCCTGCCGGGGTCAGAGAACTCCAGGGCTGCAGGCACCGGTGTTCTCGGTCCCTAGCAGGTGCAGGGCTGTGGCTTAAGCCGGAGAGAAGCCATGGCCCCGCGCCTGCCGGGGTCAGAGAACTCCGGGGCTGCAGGCACCGGTGTTCTCGGTCCCTAGCAGGCGCAGGGCTGTGGCTTAAGCCGGAGAGAAGCCATGGCCCCGCGCCTGCCGGGGTCAGAGAACTCCGGGGCTGCAGGTGCGGTGTTCTCAGTCCCTGGCAAGCGTGGGGCCCGCCTAGTGCCCAGCAAGGGAGAGAAGCCGGTGCCCCACGCCTGCTGGGGACAGAGTACTCCGGGGCTGCGGGCACCGGTGTTCTCTGTCCTCGCGGCTTCTCTCCGGCTTGTCTCTTGATTCATATATTATGTAATATTAAATATGATGTTTTTTGTATTATTTAATGTACAAATACAAAATAAGCCTTGAAAAATTGTTGGCGCCCGCCACACTCTTCTGAAAACATGAATGTGCTACTGGCCACAAAAAGGTTGGGGACCACTGGTATAGATAATACAGCTCAGCTAGGGAAGAGGGTTCTAGAGAGGGACACTGAGGACCTACAGCTGGGGATGAGGTAAAGGACATCTATGAAGGAGGCCCTAGCTTTCTGTAGATCCCAGGGGAATTTTTGGGCCAGATCCCCAGCCTACTCCAGGGGTATGGGGTAAGAGGAACCCTGCCCACTCTGATAGAACAACTTTAGAGGAATGTCACTGAGATTGCCTCATTCAGCTTCATTCCAGGGGTTTTCCTGCTAGAGATGTTCCTCAGGATCAGAGACAAGACACTGAATGAAAGCTTGCACTGCTGTGTCTGACATCCTGTGCCTGTTTTGTGGCTAGACAACTATAGTACTTAGCAGTAGAAACCTAGTACCAACCTCACATTTTACATTCACAACTGCACAAAGAGGTACACCTTGAATTTAATTCTTATGAAATACGCAGTAGGCTCATTGTTCACGATCTGAAGATGTTTTTCCAGACAGAATACAAAGTGAACTCACTCATCTTAACACAGAGAGGACAGAAACTTTAAAAATCTGCATAGAAGTTACAAAAAAGCTAAAAGAGAACTCTAGAATGTCTCCACATGTCATACACTCCGTGTAATAGTAAGTTAGGTGTGTTCACAGTCAGCTGAGATGTCTACACATCTGACCACAAAACACAATACAGAAAATGAGTCTTTGAGTGCATGTTAGCATGCTGAAATGCAATTGAATATGAACGATGTTTTATTTAGAGTAGAAGTAGTTGTAACCATTGCTTTACATTTAATGAAGGTCTTAAAAAGAGCCAACTGAAAATAATAAAAATACAGTATATGGAAAGAATACATGATAGCTGGCAGTGTAATACAAAGACAAGAGATTCTGTGTACAGCTGGTGGGACAAAGTGAAGCCATTAATTGTTTACACATAGCCATTCCTACTAAGTGAACAGAGTAAGATTTTAACACCGATCCTACCTTGCAACACGTAGCACCTTTCATCTCGCCTACTTATCCTTTATAAACATCCATTAAACCTCGGCATCTCTGCGAGGTTCTTTAGTATTCTGCTTATTTTAAAGATTAGCCAGTGTTGCCATCTTTCAATTTCATCACGAGTCTTGAGATCAATGGCATTTTTATTTAAAAGTGCCCAGCTCCTGGAGTCAAATGAGAATCTCAGCTTTCACTTAAAAACGTAAAAAGGGCAAGCAGAGAGTCCTCATGGCTGTGGAGAAAAGCTTGAGAACAGGAATCTTGATGGCTCAAACAGGGAAAGCCATAAAGAGAACCCCAAACTTATTTTAAAAAAAAATCTCAAGATTTTGTCAGACCTGACTCATGATTTTTGAATGCTTGGGGGTGGCGATGATGGTAAACTGCGGTGCAGAGAGTCAAAGATTGCTTATGGTCAAACACCAGATTAACCACCCTTCACCTGAGTCTCCTCAGGGACATACAGGAATTGCAGAGGCCCTATTTCCCCTCCCCTGCCCACCAACAATGAGGCCACCTACCGGGCTTACACAGCGTAGAGTGCCTTATCTTGGTTCTCTATACCAGTGGTTCTCAATCAGGGTACATGTACCCTTGGGGGTACGCAAAGGTTTTCTAGAGGATACATCAGTTCATCTAGATATTTGCCTAGTTTTACAATAAGCGACATAAAAAGTACTAACAAAGTCAGTACAAACTGAAATTTCATACAGACAATGACTTGTTTACACTGCTCTACATACTATACATTGAAATGCAAGTACAGTATTTATATTCCATGGTAAAAATGAGAAAGTAAGCAATTTTTCAGTAATAGTGTACTGTGACATTTGTATTTTTATGTCTGATTTTGTAAGCAAGTAGTTTTCAAGTGAGGTGAAACTTGGGGGATTTCAGACTCCAAGAAAAATCAGACTCCTGAAAGGGGTACAGTAATCTGGTAAGGTTGAGAGCCACGGCTCTATACCAAGAATGAATTTCATCTTTAAAAGAAAAAGAACATCAGTCTTTAAGGACCTATATTCTTTACCTAAAGCTTTTGATACTCTCTTAGGCCATATGGTCTTTATTCATATTCAATGTCCGTTTTAAAAAAAGTGACCAAAGGCAAGCACACACTACTGGTGCAGGATCTTGCACAGAGCAATACGAGTACACTACAGCCAAGGATATTGTAGGTGCACTACAATAGTGGATATAACATATACACAACTTTATATGCAAGACAGACTCCATTTTTTCTCTAAAATTATTCAGTGAAGAAAGGATAAATTTAAATGTTCCCCCATTAATATACAAGGACTGTAGTCTCTATGAGAATACATAAATTTGTAGGAATTGCACATTAACTTTCTGCCATTCACTAGTGGGGAGGGTGGGGGTGGAAATCTTTGAATTTACCAGGAGCCACTAGTTCTTTCGAATTGTAAAGTTTTGTAATTTTATTATCATTTCTTCTTGCTCTTTTTCCTCTCTATAAACAGCCTCCTTGATAGATATCTGAGTTTGTGTTTAGACAAACTAAATTTAAAAGAAAGAAACAGGAAGCTTTTACTTGGAAAGTGGAGTTTTAACTACTCAGTGGCAAACAATGAACTCGAGTGATAAAGATGCAATGGAAACAGTATGGAACAGACCTAACTGGTTTCCTGCCCAAGTTGACTCGTGAGCATGTGTGCTACCATGATATGGACCAGCAGTGCTATTTTGCTTTTATTTACTTAAACATATTTGTTCCTGTGAAAACCTCTATAAAAACATTGTAGGAAGAGACAATAGCAGACTTGCCATCTCTTATTGCCAGATCTTTTACTTTACATTTTATCAAATATTTTCATCAGTGAAACTTAGTCTATTTACTCAACTATTTAAGTTGCAACCTGTATTATATCATACCTTAAAACATGGGCACCACCCAGTTCGTAAAATATAATCCACCCCATCACCGTTTAAGACTGGTTTGGTACTTGTAAATCAATTTGCTGGTATCTACTATAGCCTTCTAGAAGTAATACTAGATAGATACATGGTTACATAAATAGTCAGCTCTGTATTATTCATCCCATGTGTTAACTTTTAATACTTAAAAGTTTCCAGGTCAACAGAGTTACTTTATCTTTCTTCCTTCTCCTCACTTTATCTCCCTCCCTCACCAAACAGGTATCTATGTCAAAACAGGACTCTTCAGTGTGGGGTTTGTTTGACCTAGGTCACTTAAAGGTCAAGCTTTTCACCAGTTGTTAACACAAAGCTTCCACCTAGTCCTCTAAAGCCCGCACCACACTCGGTTTCATCTACAAACCCTCTATCCACATTGGATTTCTCTCAGTTTTGCACTGTGGAGTGGTCTCAGTGACAAATAAATAGGTCAAACACTCTTAGGCGAAACTGTAGGAGAGGAATCCTCCAAATATGGAAATGCAATGGATTTTGCCTTTTAAAAAAAATCTCAAAGCAAAACACAAGGCTCTAAAGGTACCATTTTAAAAATCAGTTGAGCAGAGACTTTATTCTCATACTGGGCTTAAAGAACAGCAGTCTTTTAAACAGTGCTAAAGCAACTTAGACTACATTTGTGTGTCCCTGAAAAAGATCAATTTTTATACAGATTGATTTTAAGATTTACATGTGAGAAATATATATTTGATCCAATTTTATCTACCAAAACAAATTGCTGGCTCCCAAGAAAGTCAATAAAACCAAAATAAATTTAGCAGATTTCATCTACCAGCATTTGAGATTTGTTTTACTTCATTATTTCATACACACTTACTGAGCAGAAATTTGCTTAACTCTTTTCCAGTTTTCTCTCACTGAAACAATAAGACACTCTGTAGAATAACCTGAACTTGAATATTATCACCAGGATAGCATATGGCAAACTAGCAGTAGGCAGTTTATCTTCATCCTCTTTGTAAGCTAAAATTAGCACAATGCTTTTTCAGTGCTATATACTGTATTCAGACCAGTATGATATACCTAATACAATTCCAATTCCAGCCTGGGCTAGCCTCCAATATTCAAGCAAATTGATTAAAGAATTAATATTTTTAATATTGAGTTTATATTTATCAACTTGAGAGGCACTTTTAAATTAATATAGTCATTTAACCTAAACCAACTCCAGCAGTAAACAAAGTTAATGTATTAGCAATAAACACAAATTCAATACATATGATTTGTATATAGCATCCTAATCCATACAAAATGCTTTATAGGGAATGTCATGCTGCAAAGTTGTATGTTATGTCTTTAAAAGATAATTATATCTTATCTTCCTAGAGAGTTAATACAATATGCAACTTTGATTAATAATGTGCTTAATACTATGTGCATTGTTACTGGCAATTGTTAAATGTGTACTTTGTTAGGATTAAATTAAGGGGATATACCACGAAAAGTAGATTTACTGTTTAAACAAGAAAGCAGCTCCTTCAACTCCTCCAACTAACTCCTTCAAAGACTTTTTAGACAAACAATGATAAAAATAGAACAATAGAAAGAGGTTCAAATAATACATCCCTTTTAGTTGGTATGTGTCAGTGTAATCTTCTCATCAAATACTAGCAAAAACTCAAGCAGGATTAACTTTACAGAAAACATACTGGCACATAAATCGTCAGTGGTTTATATTTACTGGAGCGTTCGAGCACCTTCTCCCTTTTCTTCTCACTGTTTGTCATCCAGTCAGCTGTCATTCAGCTGCACATTTTTTCCAAAATTTGGCTAAACTGTATCCGATTGAACCCCCTGCTGCCCCATGCCTCTCTTCAACCTGTTGAATTATGGTCATTCCGTTTGTTTTTAATAGATTAAATCTGTGGTGACAAACAAATGTCAATGTGGTTGCTTGATTTGTACCACACAGCTATAAAACCTTGACACTTAACACAATATCCTTTCCTTTTTTCTAAAAGAAATCTGAAGGCAACTGAAAAGCTAGTGTACACCATGAACATGCATACTATACCACCTTATTTATAGCACTGTCAGTGCAACAAGTTTACTAACACTGGGGAAAAAATACATATGCGATCTTTCAAAGATTTCTGTGGCTCAACTTAAATTACAAAACTGGTTACTAGCTGACAAAACACAGTGATTGCTTTAGCTACAACCTGCTATGAAAAATACAGTTAGGGACAAATGCTGGGCCTACCTGGTTTTTTGGAGTAGAGAGATCTATATTAATTTGAAAGTCGTATTAATGTGGCTCCATGTGTTTTTTACCAAGTCACAGTCTCTTAGATAAGGGATTCTGGACAAGGGCAGGATTCATCAACATGGGATTTGGAGTGGCTGGGCCAGAGAGCACATGGGAAAAATACTGAACTATATCTTTGCCCCAAAGCCTGCCTTGGAACCACTTCACTATGACTCTTGCCATGGAGAAGTGGGAGAGCATAAACTGCACGCATTTTGGGGAGTGCAGCATAGGCACAATATTTCCACTCCACCTGACTGCCTCTTTTCTACCATACGAAAAAGACACAAACTAAATTTGTCACTTGCTTTTTAAGAACTAGTTTTGAGATATTGGCTGGATCAGTCTGATCTTCTCTGCAATCCTAAAAACAATGTTCTACTTAAATACAACCTAACAATAAAGCAAATTGGACCAGCCTTTTCAATACAAGCAGCATTATCACTCTCCCTTGGTTTATGAAGGCGATAAGTGTCAACGCTTTGTATACATTGTAAGTGACATGGAATTCAGGGTTAACATTTGCTTCCTGAGCCACCAGCATGTTGTTGGCATTTCTCCTGGGGTGCTGTTGGTGGATTCTTTCTGCATCTCACTCAGACAGCTGAGGATCCTCTACACTACGCTCTACTTTTCACTAACCCTGTAAGCCTTGTTTCATGACTTGCATTTATTAACAAGACAAAGCTAAGCTAGAACTTCTTCTGAAGCTTATCAACAGTACATAGGTCCTGGACTATTCTTATCTAACACTACACATGCAGAATGACACTAGCCCCCTATTCAGGGGGCTAGAATATGGTATATGCACCAGTTAAGTCTCAACTGAGTCTTATTTTGAGTTTGTCAGTGGTGCATACTGGTAGGCTATGTGCTGGCCCCTAGACAGGGATGAATTACACCCCCCATATAATATGTAACATCAGGACAAAGAACCATTCCTCTGTCACATACAAGGGGAGACATGGAAGGGAAGATGATTTGGTTTGAATGAGATTCTTTCTTGGTCCAGGCAGGAAATGCCACTCCACTATACTGTCTCTTCACCTCCTCATTGTGCTTCTATCCCAGTTTTTTACCCCCAAACTCCATGGGTTCTTCCCACCCCTAATGCTTCTTTCACAACCACCCAGCTCACAAGAGCTGTAGCAAAGTAAAGGTGACTAAATTCCTGAGCTCTGAAGTCCTCACTCTCTTGTTGCTGTTAGAACAAGCAGAGTGGCAAGGAAATTATCTGGAGGGAACACAGAAAATATGGGAATGGGTGAAGCCATGACAGAGATAAATGGAGGAGGAAGAGAATATGAAGAACAGAAACTACATGGACAACTAAGGAGATTCCACTCTTCCAATCATCTGGTCACCTTAGTGGTGGTGCCCAGAGGTCACCTAGAGTAACATGAGGCATTTCCTCAGTCACAGCAGTCCTACCCCATACGAGCCCCGAGGAAAGAGAAATCAGGACTCCAACCCTGGTATTCTTCATGACATTAGTCACTGGGCCACCAGGACAGCAATAAATGGTCTCTAACAAAACACAAGATCAACATTGCAAATGCACTCTTTTCCAGATAAAAGTAACAGGGGCTGCCTTATCTTAAAAATAATAATAAATAAAATGTACACCATGTCAGAAGAGACGCTCCCAATTTGTTCATAAATAAAGACATGCCTATGTATTTGCTCATTTAATCCTTCCAAACAAGATGACACTGAAGAAACATGAGTTACAGTATGGATCCATTACAGTATGGATTAAAGGGGGCATTTTCTCAAAGAAATTTTAATGTTACCCATTGAAAACAACACAATAAGATTCTGGTTGGTATGGACATAGTAGCCCTGGGAATGATTAATCTATTGCCATTGTGCTTTAACAAGCTTCTACAACACTGTATAGAGTTTATCAGAACAGCTGTTGACTCTGGAAGGCTTGTTTTTCTTATTCTATAGATTATTACAACAATCACATCTTATGTTTATATAGTGCCTTTCATCCTGAAGCATCCCAAAGCGTATTGTAAACTTTTGACCCAATCCTACTCCCACTGAGGTCAATGAGTTTTTCCATTGACTCCATGGGGAGCAGGAGCAGGCCTTATATACCAATACAAATCATCCCGCCTATGCCTGCTGGAGCACAGCATTCACCTGACAGCACGCAGCAATGTTACGCAACAATTAAGTATAGAAAAACCAAACGGAATAGCATAGGTAACTAAAACTGCAGGGGAAATTTTAAAAGTAGGAAATAGTTATCTAAACTGAAATTTGGCCAGGACCCCATGGAGAATACCCCTCCTCTTACAGAAAGTTGCATGGTACCTTTAATTACCAGAAGTGTTGAAACATCTCATCCAAAAGATAGCATATCCAACAGCAACGGTGCCAAACAACACTATGCGTAGAAATGGTTCAGTAGTGACTCATAGGGAAGAGTGCCTCCTACTGAATCATTATCACCCCATCCTGCAACACCCTGCTTTTCCTGGAACTAGCAGGGTAAAGCCACCCCTATTCAGATCTAACCAGACCATGGCCTGAGAAAGTACGGCTGCAGTGTTGTTTGCCAACAGCTCAAATACACTTATGTTATAAATGTATTAAACTTCCCATAGAATATATGGAGGAAGCATTTCTCCATCTCTGTAATATCAAATCAAATTTGAAATGGGGAAGAATAAAAAAATCCTCATTATAGCACATTATAAATACAGAAAGGTCTCTTGCTTATTTTATATTTTGTGTAGTCTGCCAACAAAACTTCACAAAGAGCGTAGGAATTCATGTTTGCAGAGATATTAAAGTCATAAAAAGGGAACTTTTTATTTTATTTTCCCACAGCCTAAGCAAAGGTGAACCAAGTGAATTTGGCAAAGGGCACTAGTTAGACGCCATTTCCCACAGCAACATGGTATTTTCCTCTGGGAATAAAACATTTCCCTTAAACTACTGTTTATAACTCTTATCAGCTCAAGAGCAATAGAGCCATCAAGTCCAATATCTCATGGAAAAAAGTCAAGGTCAACAAGTACTTGCATTTTCGTTTATCTTTAGCTGCAATTGCTACTGACATTCAATTGGGTAATAAACATGAGGACTGTCAAATGCTCTCAACAAACAGGTGATCCAAAAGCTATCACAGAGAAAGAGGCTACTGCCAGGTAATCAAACAATTCTGTTGCAACAATTATGATTTGAGTGCATTCATTTATAGAAGCAATCACCTGTCAAATCTGAATGAATATTCTCAAACCATTCCCACTGCTGGGGTAGTAAGGGTGAGAAAATACTAACTACGTCTGCTCTCAGGTTTTTACCAACAAATACATACTAGCATTAACAATGACCCATCAGAATAAAAAATAAAAAGCTTGCTAAATATTTTATCTTCTACATTTAATAGCAATTGATAGTTTTTGAATATTTCTTTTCTTTTTTTTAATTTAAATAAAAAATGGTGTTACACAGAGCAGACAAATGCCACTGCCCTGTTGCACCACACTCATCAACAGCCATTTGTGGGTTTACATCCATACTCATTCTTTTTAAAATTGTGGTCACTGCTTTTGAAAATACTTTATCATAATTTCAAACACACACTAGCTTTTTAAACAAAACAACACAAAAACCAAATTTGCCTGATGGAAAGGATCCTGTAGAACGTTCAAACTGAAAGCCACCTACTCGTTGGTGCCAAGAGGGGTTGCTTATGAAAACTGAGAACAGTATGTGGCCCTAAATACTGAGAACTTGAGTGACTGCTGCGAGGGGCCGAGCCCAGGAAAGGCTCAGCACCTCAAAAGAAATAGGACCTAAATTTATAGAAAAAAAAATACAATCAGTACAAATCCTACTAAACTGATCACCCAAAATACAGAAGTCGTGACTCCTACTATTGTTAATAAGGAATGCCTAGAACCCCAAACACCATTTCATCTAATTGCTTGTGACTAAAATTCCTCTGTTTAATCCAAGTAGGAGATTAAGGCCCATTTATGCATGTACCTATGTGCTTTTGATGGACTCAGACCCTAAAATGTTATCTTGCATGTGATATTATTTTCCCCACTGTTTACTCTTTTGCTAAGAAAATTCAACCTATGCAAGGCTTTGGCACCATTGATGCAATGAGATCTGTGTGGGCACACCGCTGTGCCCAAGCAAGGCTCTGCACAGACACAGGCGTCCACTTGTGTAGATCTGAATGCAGGATCAGAGCCATATTTTATATATAAACACCTGCACATGCACACATCTGTGCATTGTGACACATGTTTAATACAAGAGTCATGTATTATTTTAGGTCACTTGCCAAAAAAAGGCCTTCTTAAAAAAATACCTCTACCATGAATTTTGGGCTTGATTATAGAAGGACAAAGAATTCAGAAAATTCTATTCCTAAAGCCACATTAACTGTGGACAGCCCCAAAAGTAAGTTTTCCCACTTTCACCCTGCCGGTGATGACTACAGCTTCAACTTGAAGAATCTGCCATCTTAAGTAAGTAACCCTCCACTCAATTTGAGACTTTTCCTGAGCAGAGATTGAAATTCAAGTTAAACTGTGCCAAATTGTGTGGATTTTTTCAGTGTTTATTATATATGCGAGCTGACCTGAAAAAAAGAAGTTCTACGTTTCTCAGTGTAACTAATGTTTGCCATAAAAGGGTAGTGAGAGAAAGGTAAGGTTTTACTGGGAGAATAATTAGTTTATGGGCTTTTCTACAAGGGGAAAAAGCAGAAATAGGTAGTGTGCACTAGATACTCTTCACAAACTCCTCATATAAACACTCTATGGCTTGGTCTACACTTACCCCCCAAGTCGAAGTAAGGTACGCAAATTCAGCTACGTGAATAACGTAGCTGAATTCGACATACCTTACTTCGAACTTACCGCGGTTCAGACGCGGTCCACACGCGGCAGGCAGGCTCCCCCGTCGACTTCGCGGTACTCCTCTCGTCTAGCTGGAGTACCGCAGTCGACGGGGATCACTTCCTGGTTCGATTTATCGCGTCCACACCAGACGCGATAAATCGAACTCCGAACTTCGATCCGCAGCCGTCGAACTACCCGGGAAGTGTAGACTAGCCCTTAATCTGCACTAAGAGTGCCTTTGTGTAGTTTAGCTGAAATTCACTTTGAAAGTGTATTAAGCTAAACTTCACAAAGACACTCAGTGCAAAGTAAGAGCATCCCCACTAGGAGTTAATGCAGAATAGTTAGTACACTTTAAATTCACATCCAAGATTACTCCACACAGAGAAGCCCTAAGACTAGGCTATCCACAAATCAAACAAAACAAAATACAATTAATGAGTTTAAGACTAATGTTGCCATGTTGTCAAAAAATGTGAAAGAGGCTATTAATAACACAGAAAACTCTTATTTTAAAATATATCATCAGAAAAGATCCTGAGCCCAGAATAGGATAAATTTTCACTACAGTGCATGAAGCTTGTGGGATTGTTTACAATGCACCATTCTGAAAATGTAACCCTGTATGGCTGAAACAACAGTATTAAAAGTCTCCGTGAAGTCTAACTCCAACAGCTGAGCAAGAATGACAAGACCACCAAAAAAAAAAAAAAAAATAGTTTCACACCCTCCGGCTTTACAGCTGAATGATGAATTTACATCATGTCATTATTAGCATAATTCTCAACTACTCAATCAATGTTAAAAAATAAAACATGATTCTAGAGAAAGAAAAATAATTAATTCTGGTGCAGCTGAAGAATGCATACGTGGGTTAAAATGTTATAAACTCACAGCAACAGTTCAAGTTTCTCTTTAAAAAAATAATCTATCTATCTATCTATCTATCTATCTATCTTGTGCCAAGACAGACGCACAGGTGTAGATGCTGAATTAAAGCAAAGCACCTGCTGGACACTGGGGGGGGGGGAGAGAGAGAGAGCACCACCTTCAAGACAACACCGATACTTCTTATTTTAGAAACAAGGCTATTAGACCTAATTCAAGATTCACAATATATTAATAACTAGAAAATACTGGGAACAGCCCCTGTTGACTAATGCCATGTCTTTTTCAATTGAGGGTCACATCTAGTCTAACCAATCCCATGATAATGGCATCAGTAAAGGTCAATCAAAGACAAGCTGAAGCTTCCACTGTCTGGCTGACCTTCGGAGCTTGTGACAAATTGCTATCAGTCAATGTCAACTAATGACAGCAGCTCTTTGGCTAATCAATTGTTCTAAAAATGATCAAGAAAACTACTCACAGGACAGCTCATTTTCACATCAATGCCTGTGAAGTATGAAAAGCTCATTTTTTGAGTTTTTAATAAGCTCATAAGTAAAGCAGTTACTTGGTAACAGGGGTCACCTTACTGAAAAGGCAGAACCTTTGTCTGCCTTTTACATATTCTTTTATTACCATATTATAGTAAAAATATGCCATGCTATTACTATGCCAGAGGGCTACATAATAAAGTAGGTAACATTTCAGACATTTTTGAGATAAATACTTCTGTGTTTTAGGGACCTCTGTGTGGGTGTAAATAATTGTAGACATACTTTGCATGTATTTAAATGCAAAGCAATCACTGCTAGTACACAGGTAACTTGCCTGCTTATTATTTGGGTGAACTTCACATGACAAAGTTTCTAGCAAAATACACGTCATGAAATTCAATGACACCATGCAGGTGGGTTAGGTCTTAATAGCCTTTGTTTTGTTTTAAATCCACCTGCACAGTTTGAGAATTTATTGTATTCTGGATGTTACTAACGTAACTCACAATTGATAGGTCAGCCAAAAAAAACAAACTTGTACAAATTTCTGCTTTGAAACAATCCTGTGAACGTACTCTAATCTGGAATACACACACACACTTGTGTTATGGAACACTGTAAAATGGATCTCGCGATAACAAAGGCAACCATAGATTCAGGAGCCTTCTGCACCTTCATTATACCTGCCTCTTACTTTCAGCGCATCATTTTCTACATCTCTCAAAGCAACACACCAAGGCACACTTTAATTTGCATTCACACATTAAATGTTACCAAAACAACAAATAATGTTACACAATGGTCAAGGGCTTAAGAACTGTTAGTACAATTATGTTTTGCTTTCTTCTAGTCTATGAAGAGATTGTTAGTCAAATTTCATTTCAGAGCATCACAGTCTCTTGAGAAAAAGCCGAGTGAGTGTGAACAAATACATATCATTCAAACCACTTGGACCAATAGAACACCAGAATCAAAAGGAGTTCTTGCTTTATATTTAAGTTTTGTCTTCATGGGTTCCTAACAAAACATTTGTATTATTTAAAATCCTGTTTTAAAAAATTGCTAAACAGGAAACATTAAAACTTTTGTTTTCATCAGGGAACCTGCAGACGGACAGCAGTTTCAGATTACATCCTAAATCTGAATTGCTATGGTAGTTTTTCAAATTAAAATATCTTCTGTGGCCTCAACCATTCTCAAGTTGTCCATAGGAAAGAAATAAAGGAGGCAGGGCAACACTTAAGCTGAGCCATAATTGGAAGTATGTGAAAAATGAAGTGTCAGTTCGGTCAATAAAGGGCAAAGGTCAAGGGGAACTGCAGCCCAAACTCTGTGCGAAATGTGCTCATTAAGACATCCAATCAGAGAGCGCCTTCCCACCTATCCCATTAGTCATCGGACATCTGACTGTTTCAAATGCCTGGGTCTGTGCTGTTATTACTTTTCTTCTTCATGTAAAAAGGAGAGCTGGTATATAAATCGTTGCTCAGTCATCTGGAACATAATGTGGCCCTTTTTTCCCCCTTCATCCAGCTCTGCCTGCTGGCTTCACAGGCTTGAAACAACTGCCTTGAGATTCCCTTCAATAATAAATGGAATTGCCTTTTGCCTATAGTTTGCCTGAACTCAGACAAAAGCCAGAAAAACATTGCAACTATTGATACATTTTTATAAAGAAATATCATTGCTTTTTAGTCAGTACTTTAAAGAGCAACAATAATTCTGAGGTTAAAAAACAAAAAACAAAAAAACAAAAAAAACATTTTGAACCTGGTCTGAGGCTTGAACAAGAAAGAAGACATTGATAGATTTTCAATGGCACAGGATAGCTAAATATTAACATTAAAAAAAACCTCACTCAATTGAAATTGGCTTTACAAGGTCTCTGTTCAGGAGCCTTCTTAAAACAACAGCAAAAACATAAAACAAGCGAAACCCTTTTTAAATTAAAGCATGTCACAAAAGAAAATAAAGGATTGGCCACTGTCAGAAGACAGGATACTGGGTTAGATGGACCATTGGTCAGACCCACTATGGCCATTCTTATGTTCTTCTACTACTGTGGGATTCTTTTTGCATAACCCTACCTAAAAACAGACTTCATTTTTTAAAATAGAATTTTGCAAGCACTTCTCCACAAGGTAGAGTGAGCTTTCTTTGAACCAGAAAGCACCATGTTAACCAAAATTCAGACAGCAACAAGCATTTGAAAATAGGCTGCTAAAGGTCTTACACAGTAAGTATGTAGTGAAGAGAGAGTAGATCCTTACATTTTTTTCAAAACATTATTAGGCATACACATATTATGAGTATTCCATACTATGACTGATACAATAACAAGCCATTCTAAGAAATGGTGTCAGAATAACTATGTAATAATATATCCTGCTATTCAGTGGCACGATACTTCCTAACATCTCCCTAGCAGTTAAATATGGATTTACACAATAGATTGTAACAGCTTTAAGGAATTATTGCTGCCTACTAAGTAAATACATTTACATTTTACAAAAAAAGACTTTAAAATGATAGAGCACCAATGTTGTTTTTGAAGGGGAGACTGGTTGATTTTGTAAATAAGTACTCAGACAACTTGTAAGATATACATTACAGGGATTAAAAAAGCAATGATGCATCAGGTAAATAAGAGACACTTTTTAAAAACTTGTCCAAAAATACGTAATAGACGACTACAGAATGAACAAACATATACACCTGTAAATGGACACTTTTCTTTTAAAGCCTATCAGGCCTTGTCTTTCAAGTCTGAGTGCAACCACAACACACACACACTCTATTACACCTGCCCCACACATACACCTTTGTATCCAGTTGTCAAACAACCCATCTACACACCCACAAAAGTGGGTTTTTGCAAATGTACCATTAGGAACATTTGCAAAGGAACCATTAGGAAAGGGATAGCTAATAAGACATAAAATATTATAATGCCTCTACATAAATCCATGCCCATATCTTGAATACCGCATTTAGATATGGTCGCCCTAGCTCAAAAAATATATATAGGAATTGGAAAAGGTACAAAGGAGGGCAACAAAAATTATTAGCGGTATGGAATGGCTGCCGTATGAAGAGAGATTAATAAGACTGGGACTTTTCAGCTTGGAAAAGAGATGACTAAGTGGGGGGATATGATAGAGGTCTATAAAATCATGACTGGTTTGGAGAATGTAGATAAGGAAGTGTTGTTTACTCCTTCTAATAACACAAGAACTAGGGATCACCAAATGAAATTAATAGGCAGCAGGTTTAAAACAAACAAAAGGAAGTATTTCTTCACCCACCGCACAGTCAATCTGTGGAACTCTTTGCCAAGGGATGTTGTGAAGGCCAAGACTATAACAGGATTCAAAAAAGAACTAGATAAGTTCATGGAGGATAGGTCTATCAATGGCTATTGGCCAGGATGGGCAAGGATGCAACACCATGTACTGAGTGTCCCCAGCCGCTGTTTGCCAGAAACTGGGACTGGATGACAGGTACCGATGATTGACTGTTCTGTTCATTCCCTCTGAAACACCAGACATTGACCACTGCCGGAAGACAGGATACTGGGCTAGATGTACCTTTGCGGCGGATATTGAACTCTGTTGGAGCTGGGGGTGAACACAGGTGATGTTTTGTACTATACATACTACACTATTAAGTGGGAAGTAGGTTGAGGAAACAAATGAACAAAGTGTAATTTTATTTATTTATTTTTACTATTTTGATCATCAGGGTAAACACCTTTACGGATATTTTTACTGCATTTTATATTACGAGAGAGAAAATAATTCTGGCCTAATGTGAAGAAAAATTTGCCCCATAGTACATAAGCTGTATTACATGCATTGGGTATAATATATGCATTTATATATTTGTGATTCTGGCCTAAGGTGAAGAAATCACAAATATATACGTTATACCCAATGCATGTAATACAGCTTATGTACTATGGGGCAAATTCTCGGTTTCAAAAAGATTGTGGTGGGGACAGAATCTTCCCCTCTCTACCCTACAGTGTGTAGTGGCACTTGAGCCATTCCATGGTTGGCATTGTTGCGGTACTAGTTTGCCTTCCTATCTCAAAGAGGCGCATAGCCAATAAAGCTGCTTAAACTGCAGATTCAGCACAGTATCGCCCAACCCCAAGTGTTCAATAATCCCCAATCAGGCCCCCAAAATCATGAGATTTGATTAAAATCCACAAGATTTTTAAAAAAGTAATTTTCTTTTTTTGGGGGGGGGGGAGAAGAGGTATTTGCCTTCTGTCTTTTGAGTCTCTAGGATTCAGGTTTCAATCTTTTCTCTCTGCAAACAGGAGGGAAAGAAACTTATTCTCTTTTTTTAAATGATAGCTGAAATTCTCACGATCACATGACTTTAGGGGCTTTAAAAAAAACACTGTATAGTATACTGTAAGAGTTGGCAAAATTGCCATCAGCTTTTCCTTGGCCTGCCATTGACTTTCAAACTTTCCTTGCACGACACCTAGCATTGCCACGTGTCCGGTTTTCGCCCAGTTGAAAAGGGACCCTGGCGGCTCTGGTCAGCACTGCTGATCGGGCCGTTAAAAGTCTGGTTTGCCGCGCAGGCAGGCTCCCTACCCGGCTCCGCGCAACTCCCAGGAAGCTGCCAGCCTCTCCCTCTCGCTCCGAGGCATAGGGGCAGCCTTGGAGGCTCTGCGCACTGCCCTCCCTGCCCCCAGTACTAGCTCAGCAGCTCTCATTGGCCAGGAACCGCAGCCAATGGAAGCTGAGGGGCGGCACCTGCAGCGCGCAGAGCCACGTGATCGTGCCTCC
This sequence comes from Emys orbicularis, assembly GCF_028017835.1. Taxonomy (NCBI): domain Eukaryota; kingdom Metazoa; phylum Chordata; order Testudines; family Emydidae; genus Emys; species Emys orbicularis. The sequence continues at coordinate 199,303,421 of NC_088685.1, forward strand.
GCCTAGGTGCTGGAGGGAGATTTTGCTGCTTCCCGGGAGCTGCCGGAGGTAAGTGCTGCCCGGTGCCCACACCCCTTTCCACACCCTACTTCCCTGTCTCAGCCTGGAGCCTCCTCCTGCACCCCAACCCCTCCCCCAGAGCCCACACCCCTAGCCAGAACCCTCACCCCCCCCCCACACACACACCCCAACCCCCTGCCCCAGCCCAGATCCCCCTCCCGCACCCTGAACCCCTCATTTCTGGCCCCACCCTGGAGCCCACACCCCCAGCCCAGAGCCCCCTCCCACACCCCAACCCCCTGCCTCAGCCTGGAGCCCCACCCCTGCACCCCAATCCCCACTTGGAGCCCTCTCCTGCACCCCAAACCCCTCATCCCTGACCCTGCCCCAGAACCGCACCCCCAGCCAGAGCCCTCATCCTCTCCCACACCTCAACCCCTTGCCCCAGCCCAGTGAAAATGAGCAAGTGAGCAAGGGTGGGTGAGAATGAGCAACGGAGGGAGTGGGGATGGAATGAGTGGGGGGCATGAGCTCAGAGAAGGGTGAGACAAGGGCGGAGCAAGGGTGTTCAGTTCTGCAAAAAGAAAGTTGGCAACCCTAATGACACCTCATGCTGGTGCAGAAGGAGCTATCACAGAATGCAAGTGCAAGATGACCAGACTTACACTATCCTGCTTTTTACACCTTTGAATTAAATGGGAGTTTTGTCATTCACTTCAACTAGCACAGGAGCAAGCCCTATCTGAAAGGTGGACAGTCCGTTTGTGTTTACTACACGTCTGCACTAAAAGGGTTTTGTCTACACTAACAGTTAGGTCACGGCAAGCTAGGGTGTCAATCTATCCCTCACTAGCCTGCTGCGCACTAATGGTCTGTGTGACCCTGCTGATGTGCACTAACAGTCCTTAGTGCACTTTAATCTACTTGCATTTCAAAGCGGGGTAGATCAAAGCACACTGAGGAACCGTTAGTGCGTGTCTGCAGGGTCCACAGAGTGGGCGCACAGCAAGCTAATGCATGGTAGATTCACACCCCAGCTTTCAGCAAAGTAAGCATTTGTGTAGACAAGCCCATAGAGTTGCTCTGCATAAGTAGTTATTATGAATGCCTAGTTTCCTCTTTCAAGAAGTTTAACACAATGATCCTTCTTTATAAAACACATCCGTTCTACAAAGGTCTAGTGCACCTTGAGTTCCAATTTCATTAAAGTTCTTTATAAACTCTGAGTAAAATTTTCAGAAGTGCCTAAATGACTTAGGAGTCTAAGTTCCATTGGAAGTCTTTCCATTGAATATCAATAGGACCTAGACACTTCTGAAAATGTGCATTCTCTGTCTTCATAGCATGCACCTTGCTATGAATGACATGCAAAACACTGGGCTACTAGGAATAACCCAGCAAGAGAGCAACATAGGTCTTGGTCAGTTTACTTTAAGATATCAGAAATAACTGGCACACATTACAGACCAATAACGTGCCACATTTTGAAAAAAAATCAAACCCATTTTAAGTAGAGATTTTCAAAAAGCATCTAAAGGATTTAGAAGTTCAAGTCCCATTGAAAGTAGATGGGACTCCTAAATTGCCTAGTCACTTTTTAAAACTCTCCCCATGAAAGTTCTCCAAACACTCCCCCTCCATCCATCCCCGCAGTCCCCGCCACCACACACAGTTCCACCCCCTCCTCCCCCGACACAAGAACATCTCATTCTTGGCTAAGAAACCTTAAATACCAAGTTTCAGTTCAAAGCAGTTCCCCCCACAAACCCGCAGCAGCTTACACCCTTAAAAAAAACAGAATTTAAAATTAACTCCTGAAGATGGGAGGCTCTAATGAACACACTGACACCATCTTAACTACAGCATTGTGAATGGTGACACTATAATATATATGTATACACACTTGAAAGAAAAAAGGCCCCTTGAATTTATGTTGCATATCATTTTCCAGTAAAAGTCAGAGGTCAGAAGGTTACCAGTTTCTGCCTCAGCTCTGCAACAGTTTACTATTCCAGGCCCCATTTTTACTAGGCTATACTTGTGATGAAGTCAGCAACTTTTCTTTAAACAGTAAAGTGTCTCAAATACTTAAAATTCTATAAAGAGATGTTATTCACAATGTAAGATACATCCACGTGTATAAAAAAATAAAATATACTGTTTTAGTTTAAAAACTAATCTTGCTAAATGTAGACTTTGCAATTCTAATCAGTATTGTTCAACCTTTTTTGGAAACATAATTCCTTTGTTGTCTAACAGCACTTGACTGAAACAGGATCATAAAACCAGATTTAAAAGTATATACCTATTGTGGGTTCAGAGTCAA